>NW_026895147.1:0-142928 GCF_033153095.1 Gastrolobium bilobum | reverse complement strand
TTTAGTTCTTCTTGCATTGCCAAAAACCAATGTTCATCAATAATTGCTTCATTTATGGTCTTAGGCTCAATTTGAGAAACAAATGCTAAATGATTACAAATATTTCTAATTGAGTTTCTAGTAGTTACCCCTTTGGATATATCACCTATTACCGCATCAATGAGGTGTCCTCTAGCTACTCTCCAATCTTGTGGTAGATTGTTTCCATCATTGGTTTGTTGACTTGGTGTTTCTTCATTGTTTGCTTCCTTTTCTTTTTGCCTTTCATCTTCCTCTTTGTCATTCAAGTTTATGTTTTCCATGCTTTCTATAACATCATCCTCACAAAGTTCCTTTTTAGGCAAGGCATTGTTAGTCTCATTAAATACAACATGAATAGACTCTTCAATGACCATTGTTCTTTTGTTATAGATTCTATAAGCTCTACTTGTAAGTGAATATCCTAGAAATATGCCTTCATCGGCTTTAGAGTCAAATTTGCCAAGGTTTTCTTTTCCATTATTTAAAACAAAACATTTGCAACCAAAGACATGAAAATATGAAATATTGGGTTTTCTTCCTCTGTAAAGTTCATAGGGAGTTTTCTTCAAAATGGGTCTAATTAAAGCACAATTCATAACATAACACGCGGTGCCAATGGCTTCCGCCCAAAAATATTTTGGAAGATTATTTTCATTTAACATCGTTCTAGCATGTTCTTCCAATACACGATTTTTTCTTTCTACAACTCCATTTTGTTGTGGAGTCCTATGAGCGGAAAAATTATGTTCAATACCATTTTCTTCACAAAACATTTCAAATTCTTGATTTTCAAATTCTCCACCATGATCGGTTCTAATTGAAACAATATTTGAAGATTGTTCATTTTGAATAAGCTTGGCAAGTCTCTTGAATGATTTAAAAGCATCGCTTTTATATGTAAGAAATAAAGTCCAAGTATAGCGAGAATAATCATCCACAATGACCAAAGCATAGTAATTGCCACCAAAGCTCATGGTTCTAGTTGGTCCAAAAAGATCCATATGTAAAAGTTGTAAAGACTTTGTGGTAGAAACAATATTTTTTGATTTAAAAGAAGCCTTTACTTGTTTTCCCATTTGACAAGCATCACAAACTTTATCTTTTTCAAATTTGAGCTTTGGTAACCCAATCACTAAGTCTAAGGATATCAATTTGCTTAATTGACCCATGCCAATGTGTGTTATTCTTCTATGCCATAACCAAGAGTCATCTTCCTTACTAATCAAACATTTATCGTCATTTGAAGGCATACCATCTAAGTCTATCATATAAATGTTATCCACTCTATGACCAAGAAACTTAACTTGCCCATCAATTAGACTCTCAATTTTACAAGAGGTTGAGTCAAAAATAATTTTATAATTTTTATCACATAATTGACTAATGCTAAGCAAGTTATGTCTAAGGCCCTCGACAAGTAAAACATTTTCTATAGAGACGGAGAAGGAATTACCAACTTTTTCAATACCGAGAATCTTTCCTTTGTTGTTATCTCCATAGGAAACATGTCCATGCTCTTTCTTTGTGAACGATTGGAATTTAGTTACATCTCCCGTCAGGTGACTTGAGCAACCACTATCCAAGTACCACTTGGAGCTTTTAGCCTTCCAACAAACCTACATCACAAGGTCATGATTTAATCTTTGGTACCCACACCATGTTGGGTCCTTGTGTGTTAGTCTTGGGCTTAGTTCCCTTAGGAACCCACACTTTCTTTTGCCCAATAATACCATTCTTTCTAACTTTACATGTGGATGCACTATGACCTTTTCCACCACAATGAAAGCATTTAATGAATGGGCTACTTGTCATGTAGGATGGTGAAATGAAAAAGTTTTTATATGATTTTTCTTGTGTGCAAGTGTCAAAGCCTAACCCGAATTTGTTGAACATGCATCTTTGTTTGCCAAGCAACACATTTAAGTTATCTCTTCCACATGTGAATTTGCTTAGAATTTCATTTAAATCATCAATTTCAATGTTTAGATCCTTACATGAAGTACATGATGATGAAGATGCATGATCATTTGAAGATAGGCATTTGATACAACTAATGCTAGCATCAAGTAATTTGAGAGTTTCATTTTCATCCTTCAACTCTTTTACTTTCTTTTCTAAAGATGCAATTTGTTTTTCCAAAGAACTAATAGTTTTTCTTGATGCTCTAATAGTCTTAACATGTATTAGTGATTCATTATGCATTTCTTCAAACATGTCAGACAACTCATCATATGGAGGGGAAATAGTAGAGCAAGATGAGTTTACCTCAGTTTTGGATTCATTTTTGTCCTCATTTGCCATTAGACATATATGTTGAGTTCCTTTGCTTGATTTCTCCGGTGGTCTCTCGTCTTGCATGAAGCATAGGTTCGCTTCTTCCTTGGAGTCATCATCGGAAGAACTAGATTCGTCATCCCAAGCAAGATAAGCCTTCTTGAAGTTTCTTCTATCCTTGTTTTGCTTCTTTTCATATTTGTCTTTCTTTTGAATATTTGGACAATCCGATTTGTAGTGACCGGTTTTCCCACATTCATAGCAGATGATGGTGAGTTGTGAGGATCCTTCATCTTTAGATCTTCTTCTAGGAGGAAATGCAGATTTCTTTGAAAAATTCTTTTTAAAGAATTTTCCATACTTCTTTACGAAGAGACTCATCTCATCTTCATCAAGACCATTTTTGGAATCTCCATCTTCTTTTTCCTCATCCTTCTCTTTGCTTGGTGTTGAGGCTTTCAAGTCAATTCCCTTACTTTTCTTGATGGCTTGTTCCTTCAAGTTTATTCTAGTTAGCTCCATTTCATACTCTTGGAGCTTCCCGAACAAGGTTGCAAGATCCATAGTTTTCAAATCTTTTGATTCCGTAATAGCCGTCAACTTGGGTTGCCATTCCCTATTGTGCACACTTCTCATCACCTTAGCAATTAACTCAAGGTTAGTAAAAGATTTATCTAAAGCATTTAGATGAGTGACAAGGTGTGTGAATCTCTTTTGCATACTTTGAATACTTTCGTTTTCATTAATTTCAAACATTTCAAATTCTCTAGTGAGTGCATTTAATTTTGTGAATTTAACATCACTAGTTCCTTCATGGGTTATTTGAAGAATATCCCACATTTCCTTAGCATTCTTACAATTTGAAACACGAAAGTACTCATCACGACCTAAGGCATTTGTGATCAAGTTTTGAGCTCTAGCATTCCAATTTCCTTTCTTAATTTCATCTTCAGTGTAATTATCTATATCTTTAGGAACATCTTCATCTTTTGCATTTTTTATAGTAGGTGGTGTGTACCCTTTTTCAACTTCATTCCATACTCTCAAATCATTAGATTGAAGAAATATTTTCATCCGACTCTTCCAATAAGAATAATCGACGCCATTGAAAAATAGAGGTCTAGTACTAGACGATCCCTCAAGGGGCATATCATGGTTTAAAGAAGCCATCCCTTCTCTTGAAGCGGTTAAGCTCTTTACACAAGAGTTCAAGCTCTGATACCACTTGTTGGACAAGTGGTTTTAATACTCAAGAGGGGGGTGAATTGAGTTTTACAAAATCTTTTCGCAAAGTACCTCTTTTTATGTTTTAAAGACTATTTCTTCAATGAAGTGATTTAATAAGGAAAAATCTAAGTGTAAGAGCAAATAGAGAACAACAAAGTAAGCTAGTGAATATATAAAGACAATCTAAAATGCAATTTTAATACTTAAATAAAGAGATTAAGGATAGAGAAATTGCAAACTAGATTGAGGGTGCTTGACAATTCTTTTCACTAACTATCAAGCTTGAGGGTGCTTGACAAACCACTACAATCTTTCAAGACTTCGGGCTCTTGATGCCTTACACTTTTTCACTCCAAATTTTCTTAGGAATTTGGTGACCTTTCAAGTGTATAGGGTTCACTCCCCTAGCTACTTAATAAATCAAAGGAAGGTGTTTAATAATGGCTAAGTACTCTCAAAGTACAAATAATACAAGTTGAAGAACAATGGTATATGACACTCTCACAAGAATAAAACTCAAATAGAGTTTATAATCAAGAAGACAAGAATAATGCAAATGGGATGAGAATTAATGAGTAATAATGATCAAGAAGTGTGTCCCATCAATGGGAATAGCAGTCTCTATTTATAGAGGGGCCCCATGGCCTTTTTCCTACTCATTTTTGCAAACTAGCCGTTTTATAGCCGTTATTTTTGTCTTTGTACAGTAGGTAATCGATTACCATTGGGTGGGTAATCGGTTACCATGAAGGGTAATCGATTACCATGTATTGGGTAATCGATTACCAACCTGTTGAAAGGTTGGATTTCGCCCTAAAATGGTTTTCTCTTGATTCACATTAGTTTCAAAAATTGATTAAACATTTTATCAACATTGAAAATTATATTTTCATGCTAGGAATGTATTTGAATGTCAAACGATGATTTAATGCATGTATTTAAAAAATACTTTGAGCTTTATGTTCTTGTAAGGAATCAATTTTACAAATAATCCTAAGTCCTATGGTATATTACTCTGAGTTTGGACTTAGAGACTTCTCTTGAAGTTTGAGTCTTTGATCTTGTTTAGACTTCTTTTTGATGGTTGCACCTTGAAGCTTTCTTTCCATGCTTTGTTTGTTATCATCAAAATCGTTAAACCTTTATGTTTGTTATCATCAGAAATCTCAGTAAGACAAGTGGTCCTCAAGGATCTTCCACCCCAAGCTCACTTACATGTGCAATATAAGTTCTAAAAGCAGTAATTCAACATCAGTTCAAAAATCGATGCAATGCAGCAGATATTCATGTCATGTGTGTTATAACTATTCTACTGATCAGAGAAGTGCAGGAATATATCTATTACCCACACAATACACGCCCATGTTGTACCCGCCCAAAGGACCACCCCATGGCTTCCTGTCTAGGCGAAACACCACATACATATCCAATAGCATTTGCACTTAACAGTGCAATAGCATTTCAATAAAAAAAATACATGAAAAGACACCATGCATATAACCATCCCCCCATGAGACATGGTGGAACAAACAATGGCTAAACCGAGGACATGAAAGCTTACCTTGTAAGCTAGCTATCTAAGCCAAGAGTCCACACAAGCTCAAGGTCCACACACAGCACAATCACAATCTGTTAGGACCAATAACAACATCAATATTTATACTCTACAAGAATACGATATAAATACAACGCCTTTCCTTTGCGTTCTATGTCTTAAGGCTTCTCACAAAGCCACAAGCGCTTAATCCCTTATATTCTGACTTAGTTTAATTATTACAGAAGCTCAACTTCATCGATCTAGGGTCCACAAACCACAAACACAGTTCTGTATGAACAGTACCTTTACTGTCCTCGAAAACCCAGAATATCCAGATATATGTCAGGGCCATATCCGGATATCTCAAGACCCCATATCCGGATATCAATATTCGGATATCATATCCGGATATCAATATCCGGATATTTCGCGACAGAATGCAGTTCTGCATTTCGCGAGATATCCTTCCCAAAGGTGGTTCTTTTCACGATTATAGAGGCTTAAACATACATATCTCGCGAAATGCAGAACTGCATTCTGTCGCGAAATATCCGGATATTGATATCCGAATATGATATTCGAATATTGATATCCGGATATGGGGTCTTGAGATATATATAATATTCTACTTTAAAATATATATAATATTTTACTTTAAAAAGTACATCGCTTCAAATTTTCATTTTAATTATTGAAAAATTCTGGTCCATTCCTTTTTTATATCACGTGTCAGCATTTTCGAACAAAAAACTCAACATAATACCAAAATCAATTCAAACACAAGATGATGACAAGATCAGAGTTCTTCCCTTTGGGTCAGTCGTTCAGATGTTTGTCGGAATGATTGGTGCGCAGCTAAAGCAGCGAAGTCTTGGTGGCTGAGGGCGGTCCACGGTGGTGGGAATTTTATATGATTTTATGCATGCAAGGGTTTTTGATTACCTGTGTCAGCGTTATTGATAATTGATAATTGTTATTTCACTATAATTTATGTTGAATAAACGTTAAATGTGGAGTTATGTGTCAGTTTTAATTTTTAATGATTTAATTCAGCAGTCAGTTTAATTTTTAACGGGTTTAATTCAACAATTTTTAGGAAAGTTAAAGGTAAAAGTCAACAGTTTTCTTTTGGTTTAAATATTCAGTTTTATGTTTTTAAGTTTCTGAAGTTATGTGAGTTTATTGTGGTGTTAAATGTTTTTATTGTAGAGTTACCAGTTTTGTAATTTAAAAAACTATTGTTTGAATGTAAAAGTTACCACTTTTGCCTTAGTGAAAAATATCTCCTCTATTTTTTACGATTCTCCCAACAAATTGGTATCAGAGCCAATGAAAAGTGTGACCAGTAATGTGCCGCTACCCCGACTAACAAAGGTGAACTACGAGAATTGGAGCATCCAAATGAAAGCTCTTCTCGACTCTCAAGATGGTTGGGAGGTGGTCCAAGAAGGTTTCGAAGAACCAGCAACTACCGCAGAATATACGACGGCTCAAAACAAGGCGTTAAAAGAGACGCGATCAAAAGATAAGGCGGCTTTGTACATGTTGTTCCGAGCTGTTGATGACTCGGGCTTTGAGAAGATTGCGAGTGCGACAACTTCAAAAGAAGGGTGAGACATTTTGGCAAAGGTGTACAAAAGAATCGACCGAGTTAAACAAGTCCGCCTTCAAACTCTTCGCGACGAGTTGGAAGGCATGAAGATGAAGGAGTCGGAAGGTGTCTCTGACTACATGACGCGTGTTCAACCGAAACAGAGAAACATTAACCGATGCGCGAGTTGTGGAGAAGATTTTGAGATCGTTAACCGATAGTTTCAAGAATGTCGTATGTGCCATAGAAGAGTCAAAGGATCTAGCAACGCTCACGGTCGACGAGCTCACTGGTTCACTCGAGGCACACGAACAACGTAAAAAGAAGAAAAAGGAGGAGACACTCGAGCAAGCACTTCAAACCAAGGCATCAATCAAAGAAGAAAAGGAACTTTATTCTCAAAAATTTCGAGGTAGAGGGCGTGGCCGTGGAGGTCGAGGAAATGGCTGTGGTGGTAGAGGTCGCGGTCAAGAAGGGTATTATGAGGAGAAGGGGCAATGAAACTAACAGAATTGGCGTGGAAGAGGACGCGGTCGTGGGAGAGGCGGTCGGTCGAATTATTCCAACATCGAGTGCTACCAATGTGGAAAATATGGTCACTATGCGAAGGATTGCAACTCTGATAAGTGTTACAATTGTGGCCAGGTGGGGCATTTCGCGAATGAATGTCGATTCGATAAAAAGGTGGAAGAGACAACCAACCTAGCCAAAGAAGATGAGGCGAAAGAAGGTATTCTCATGATGACACACAATGCAGGCAACACCGGTAATGACACGGTGTGGTACCTCGACACGGGTGCAAGCAACCATATGTACGGACACGAGCACCTATTCAAAGAGATGCGTAAGGTGGAAATTGGACATGTGTCCTTTGGAGATGCGTCGACAAGGTACGATTTGTTACTTACAAAAGGATGGCTTAGTTGGGTCAATTCAAGATGTGTATTACGTACCAGACCTCAAGAGCAACATCTTGAATATGGGGCAACTCATGGAGAAAGGTTATTCTGTACTTATGCAAGGCCGGATTTTACACTTGAAAGATAAGTAAGGGCGTTCGATCGCTCGAGTTGAAATGGGGAGAAATTGCATGTACAAGCTGAATTTGAAAAGCGTGCGAGAAAAAAAATTTGCAGGTAGGCGTAGAAGACAAGGCGTCGCTGTGGCATCTCCGTTTTGGTCACCAACATCATGGTGGTCTAAACGAGTTGGCGAAGAAGAACATGGTGCACGGGCTACTAGACATGGACTACGAGGGACAATTTTGTGAAGAATGTGTGCTCGGCAAGCATACGAGAACTTCGTTTCAAAAGAAGGCAGAATATCGGACTAAGCAACCTCTTGAGTTGATTCATACTGACATATGTGGACCAATCACCCCTGAATCCTTTAGTGGTAAGAGATATTTTATTTCCTTTATTGATGATTCCTCACGAAAATCTTGGGTTTATTTTTTGAAAGAAAAATCCGAGGCGTTCAAAAAGTTCAAAGTGATGGTGAAAAAGGCAACCGGTAGACACATCAAATCCATACGATCAAAGTCAGCAGTTTTCTTTTGGTTTAAATATTCAGTTTTATGTTCTTAAGTTTCTGAAGTTATGTGAGTTTATTGTGGTGTTAAGTGTTTTTATTTGGAGTTACAAGTTTTGTAATTTAAAAAACTATTGTTTGAATGTAAAAGTTACCACTTCTGCCTTAGTGAAAAATATCTCCTTTATTTTTAACGATTCTCCCAACAATTTATAGGTAATATTGTCAATTAAGGGGTACAGAGAATTTTGAGAAGAAATATTGTTACATAATAATATAAATCATTAAAAAGATATTGACCCAATACTTTAAAGTTTTGAATTGAAGTGTTTCTTTATATAGTATTAGAGCAGCTTCAGTGACCACAAGGTCACAAGTTCTATCTCACGGTCTTTACTTGTGGAATTAAATAAGGATAAAGAAAAAAGAGAGGGCATATGCAAGATCCATGCTTCAAACCCAAAGCCCTCTTGCGTGAGGGAGTATATTACAGAATAATATATATCATTAGAAAAACCATCACTCAATATATTAAGGTTTTAGGTTGGATTGGTTGTTTACGACTATTAATATTTCATTGTTTAATACATCGTTTATTATCATCTTACAAGTTCCAATACATTCAAGTCAACGTATATTGCAATAACTCATATTCACAAGGCATTTGAAGAAGCGAAGTACATCCTTAATTATTCTCACAGTGAGCATGGATTCAAGAGAAGAGATGCAATATCATCCTTTGTTGATCCTTTAGAGTGAACGTAGCCATCTTCATCTTTGTAAAGAACATGAATTACACGTGATAGGTTGAGAGCTACCCTTAGGAGAGGCTTTGGCATTTCGGCAGGGTCAAGGAATTCCTCATTGATATCCTTCCAAGCACTTGTCACACGTCTATTTAATTCTTCAATGGCATCTTGTTTTGTGACACCGTGTTGCTTCATGTAGCACTCAATAGAAGACACATTATTTCCTCTCTTCAGCTCAATCTATTCCAAACAAAGGGAAGAAACTATCAAACATGTTGTAATATAAATAAAAGAAAAAGTTATATTTACAAAAATTTTGTTTACAAACTACACTATGTCTGACCGGTCATACTTTAATCACGAGTGTATGACCGGTCGTACTTAATGTAATTTGTACAAAAATTTATAAGCGGATCCTTCCCCATAAATAAATAAGGATGGAAATTGATTATAATTATGATTAATTACCTCGTTGGAAACGACATCATTCATGAGTCTACAAATAACTTTTGAAGCAGTAACAATTTTAGGGTCATTGGTTAACCATTTGAAGGCCTCTTCTGTAGCAATACATCCCATCCCAATAAAGGCTACGGCTGTGATACAATGGTAACCACAACTGACAAGTGCTGTATCCAAGTACTCTTCCATTGTCGGTGTATAATTGTTATTGAGCCATTTGGCCTCAGCAAAGTAGACTTTGGCCAACCTTTTCACCTGATATCACAATATAATTTACAATAATAAATGAAATTCATACACATTAATTTGTAGACATAAACTATGTATTACACTTCCTTGTTCCTAGTTAGATCCTGTCTATATATGTATACACTCTCGCTAATGAAGGTTGCATGGCAGATCTGGTTGAACCTTTGGTCATATTAATTGTGGCTTGGATTCGATTCTCAGTTTTCCCTTTTTTTTGACATGGGTGTGATCTCCCCCAATCTAAGCTTTTATGTACCAAAAAATTAAATATAACTCTTCAAGGAAAATGGAGTCAGAGTCTTACTTCATTTATGACATATTTTACACAGAACCCTCTTCCTTCCTTGGCCATCTCTTGTTCGATTTCTTGAAAAACATCCAAGAGTGCTTGGTAGCAAAATTTCATGTAATCTGGCAGAAATTCCAGGCAGCTGATATCCCACCTAGAATGTCCATTAATTATCTAAAACGTCATCAAAAGGTTAACAAATTTAAGTTTTTCTAAAAATTTAATTCAATTAGAAAATGAAAATGAACATTTCGTAGTTAATTTAAACCCCAAACCTGTCTATTGCTTCGGTGAAAACATGGAGCTCTTCAAATGTACCATGAACATCATATATATCATCAATAATTGATACCATGGATATGGCCTTGGTCATTAGCCTTCTACCAAGTGAGTATTGGGGCTCAAAATACACTCCCAGTGTCCAAAAATAATCTTCCACAATCCTATCGCGTGCAAAAGGTACTTTTGTTGCAAAGTCCATATCTTTCCACCACCTAATTCATTAAACACGACCAATTTCAATAACCAAGACATGAGTGACTTGCATGTGAAACAAATTAATGCTTTCTAATTATTTATTAAAGTGGTGCATGTGGTTTAAAAACTTACTTTGAAATAATTCCAACTTCCTTCTGATGTTGTTTTTGGAGCATATTAAAATCCAATTTGGCAAATAATAGCAAAGATTCATCATGGGAAGGGTCTTCCTCGTAAGTAGAAATGTAATGCCTTGCCACTAATCTAGACACGTTCTTGCGTAGTGGCCGCTTTAAGCTATGATTGACTTTTGCAGCAAGAGAAGGACTCAATTGGGTGGTCATTAACTCAAGATGTGAGGAAGTGAAACCTAGTGCTTCATCTAATATGTCCTCTCCATGAATCCTGAGATGTGCAGCTTCATAAGAGCTTAGCATTCCCTCAACATCAGTAATAATTGTTTCATTGAACTTTCCTTCCTCATTCTTGAACTTCTTGAAAACATCTGAGATTTATTAACCAACCACAATTTAACTTCATAATTTAACTTCTTATACAATTAAAATGTAATAAAAATAGATAAGGTGGGGCCTACCAGGCGAAATGTAATATCCTTGTTGCCTCAG
The DNA here is from genome assembly GCF_033153095.1 of Gastrolobium bilobum. Lineage (NCBI taxonomy): Eukaryota > Viridiplantae > Streptophyta > Magnoliopsida > Fabales > Fabaceae > Gastrolobium > Gastrolobium bilobum. Next base: position 131,896 of record NW_026895147.1, on the reverse strand, counting down.
TAACCTAAAGAGAAGGGCAAGAGAACAGAGGTCTTCATTGAGAGTTATTATACCATTTTCAACATAACTATTGTGAATGTGTTGCAACACTTCACCAATCTCACGTTCAAAATGATAGTATAATCCCAAACGTTGAACTGAATCAATCAAGTTAGCTTGTGTCAAGGGCCTAAAGGCCTTAGCATTTATAGGGACTAGCATCTTGCTCACTTTTTCTTTTAGTGTTATTATCTGTCTCTTCGTTATTTCATCCACTTCCTGCACAATTAACTTTTGTGATCTGTTAGTAATATGAATAAAAATAGGGTAATACTTCTCTCATTTAATACAAGAGAAGTTTTTTTTCCTACACTAATAAGTAATGTGGAGCCCATAAGTTAAAGAAAAAAAAAATTGCAAGGACGTCTTTTTATGTCTCTGTGATGCGAGATAGTTATATCCTACAGTTGGAGAAAACAATTTTCCATAAAGATATTGTGAGGTGGGTTAACTGGAATTCATGACAGTGGACTACAATCAATGGGTCAGGCTACATCAAGCTAGTTCGACACAATGGCTCAACTCAAAACTTTAAAGTATTGGATTTATGCAAGTCCTCCCACTTATATGATCTTCACTTAACTCGTTACCAAATTATGTGAAACTTCATCACACTTGAATATTCCAATAAATATATACTTGAACATCAATATGACACCTTTATCCAAAATTAGTTGGGGTCGGTTTTAGATGAATCCAAATAAAAAATAAGAAAAATTGAGAGGGGAAAAAGTTATACTTTATATAGATATTGTGTACACCTAGTACATACACAAAATATGTGTGGCTCAAAATGATTAATTATGTCCATTAGATCACTTATATGTTAGAATCATATGCATACATATATCTATTATGTCCATTAGATCACGTATATGTTAGAATCATATGCATACATATATCTATATTGCATATTAAAAAAGCTTAACAAGAATAAAGTTATATTACCATAGGTTCCAAAGCATATTGAACAAAATAATCCCCCCAAACGGTGGGATGAAAATCTGCCGAACGCCGAGAACCGGAGGAGGCGTTAGGGGTTGGAGTAACTAGTGATGAGATTGCTGAAACTGACATAGTTTTCCTTTCAGGGTTATTGAGACTATTGTTTCAAACTATATTGGGTACACTAAATGGCTACATAAACTAATAATCTTTTCCCTTGAGTGCTTTGAATGGGGAGGAACTTGTTTTGTGTCTATATTTATAGGAGTTTCTTGGGTAAAGAGGAATTGCAACATGAAAAAAATACCTGGTTTCGGAACTAAAAAGAATATGGACTTTTTTTAGGTCCGTACAATAATTGATTCCACTTCAATATACCTGTTATAAAAAGAAGAGTAAACACCATTTTTAGTCCCTGCCAATATTTATGAAGTCTTTTTCAGTCCCTGGCAATAAAAAAAGACCAAATTGGTCCCTGAAAGTATAAGAAAAGGGCCACTCTACATATTTGGTAGTTGACATAAGACTAACATGACCCCTTTTTTTATAATTTCAGCGACCAATTTGGTCCTTTTTTATTGCCAGGGACTAAAAAGGACTTCGTAGATATTGATAGGGACTAAAAAGGGTGTTTACTCTAAAAAAAATCACTCACTAATCCCATCGACAACCCGGTTCTTTGTTTTCAAAGTGCCTACATATATAGAGCACATTTTTTTCTACATATGTCACGTTTTACCTCGTGTCCTTTTCCTTTCGTTCTTATACCCCACAAATTTTTATGACCTTCACTTTGTCATCAGATAAATTACCGTATTCACCTCTCATGTCAGCTCCACACCCTACATATTTGACTAATTCGTATCCCAACCTCTTTGTATTGTGTGCCAGCTGCTTTGATTCTATTGGCCAACCAATTTTTTGACTCTAAGTGTAAGACATAAAAGTCTTTCTCCACATTTTAACGTTGATTTCTGTCCATCTAACGGTTATAGTTTATTGAGTTATACTAATTAATTAATTATTAATTTTAAATAAATGACAACCCCTTAGATGGATGGAAATCAACAACTGATGTGAGGAGTAAGACTTCTAAGTCTTACTCTGAAATTAAAATCTCAATTTCTCTCTCTCTCTCTCTCTCTCTATATATATATATATATATATATATATATATATGGGGAGGAATTTTTTGACTCCAGAGTAAGATTTAAAAGTCTTACTCCTCATCTCAGCCCTTGATTTTCGTTCATCCAACAGTTATAATTTAATAAGTTACAACAATTAATTAATTATTAATTTCAAATAAATGATAATTGTTGGATGAACGGAAATCAAGGACTGAGATGAGGAGTAAGACTTTTAAATCTTACTCTGGAATCAAATGATCCCTCCCCTATATATATATATATATATATATATATATATATATATATATATATATATATATATATATATATAGAGGGGGGATCTTTTGACTCCAGAGTAAGGCTTACAAGTCTTACTTTCTATCTTAATCGTTGATTTCTGTCCATCTAAAGGTTATAGTTTAGGAAGTCATACTAATTAATTAATTATTAATTACCCTATAAATAACAATTGTTGATTTTCGTCCATCATCGGCTAAGATAGGGAATAAGTCTTGTAAGTCATACTTTAGAGTCAAAAGAACTTTTCCTATTGATAAACCTTTAGTTTATCTTGTTTTATAGACTAAAATCATATGAATTATCAAGTTAAATAAATAAAATCAAAGGTTTATTGACATAAGATCATGAACTTTATGAACTACGGATTAAATATTATATATTTGTTATTTTGAAGGGATTTGAAGATAAATGGAAGCAAATATGAAGATATGATAGATAGAGATCCAAACTAGAAGATATGAGGATCTATCTAAAGAAAATCAAGAAGTTTCAAGTTGTTGAAGAGGAGGCTTAACCTCCCATTTCGGAGCTTAAGCTCCCAAGTTTCTAAAAAGTGTCTGTGCGAGGGGGCTTAAGCCCCCAAAACGAGGCTTAAGCTCGCTGCATGTAAAAAAAAATCTTCAAAGAGAGCGCTTAAGCGCCCAAATTCAGGCTTAAGCGCCCATCAGCAGGCTTAACCCCCAAATTCAGGCTTAAGCGCTCCGAAAGACCCAACTTAGGCCCACTTGAAGTATCCACCTAGGGCACAAATCTTTTCCCTTGAAAACACATTTTGGGGCAGAATCAAAAAGTTTTTCACATTCTAAAAGAGTTCTTGGTACTCGAGGCAGAGGAAACGCAGAGAAATCCCCAGTTCATGTTCGTGAACGGCGGAGACAGATAAAAATCAAGTTTTCGCTGGAGATATTGAAGATTCACCGATCATCTATGGAGTTTGGGGAAGCTTTTCTATTTTCGTTCGTTCTTGATATTGCTATGTCCGGCTAAGTCTTTTAGTAGTTAGGGTTAGATGGAATTCAATCAATTTATTATGTTTTGAACAATTCGCTATGTTAATTTTCCTTTTTATCATGAATGAAATTATCTATTTTTAATGCATTATATAAGCTTGAATCTTATATATTGATCTTAGGTAAATGCATGACAATAGGAATGTTGGTGTGTGATCTGTATCTGATAATTTCATCGTAATCTTTATGATTCTAGGGATAGACATAGAGTTTGCATAATCTTTATAGTTCTTGAACTTAATGCTTACCTTCTTGAGGAATAACCAGGGAACTAGGGTTCTTGCAAGATTGTAAAGGTTTAGGGTAACAAGGGATTGAGCCCTAATTACATAAGAAAAAATCGATTAGATTGATATTAAGGACGATTAACGTAAACAAGGAATTCAAACGTAATAGAGAGGTTGAAGGAAATCGAAACCCTAGCTACGTTCTTTTACATTAGTTAAATCAAATATTTAATTTCTTGCTTTTAAATTCTTGCGAGTAGTTAGTTTGAATATTTAAATTTCAATTCAAATCCTATTACAAATCCAATTTTGATTGTCCAACTTAAGTTGCAATAGTGAATTAGTGCTTGAACCTTAATCCTCGTGGGAACGATCTCTTACTCGAACACTTTATTACTTGTACGATCGGTGCACTTGTCGTGAGTCCCAACAAGTGTTTGGTGCCATTGCCGGGGATTATTATTTCAACATTAATAGTAGCTATTAATTCTTTAGATTGGACCTTATTTTCTGTTATTTAATTTTTGTTATTTAATTTTAGTTTTTATTTTATTAATCTATTTTCTGGTTTATGCGAGGTACCGTTGACACTGATTCCTTGCAATTCGACCCAGAGATAGAGAAAACAACAAAAAGAAACATAAAGATCCTTAAATAAAGAAGGATAAAGAGAAAGAAGCCTCAAGCTCAACAGAACCAAGAAAAGAAGCCATGGGAGACAACAATGGAGTTCCACCACCTCTGAGAACATTGGGAGATTACATGACTCCTACCCGAGTTCCACAGACGGCGAGCATTGTTAGACCAAACGTGGATGCTAACAATTTTGAACTCAAGTCTGCATTGTTGCAGCTAATTTAAAAACATCACTTTGCTGGAGGAAGCACGGAAGACCCTTACATCCATCTTGAAAACTTCTTGCTACACTGTGATACCTTGAAGATGTTGAGTGTCTCAGGATGCTATTTTGCTCAGATTGTTCCCTTGTTCACTTAAAGGAGATGCAAGAGGCTGGTTGCAATCACTACCTCAAGGAAGCATCACCCACTGGGATGACTTGGCAACAAAATTTTTAGAGAGATTTTTCTCATCTTCAAAAATGGCAAAGCTCATGGCGGATATCACTTTTTTTGAACAAAAAGAAAGTGAATCTTTATATGAAGCATGTGAAAGGTTCAAGGGACTGCTCAGGAAATGTCCACAACATGGTATTGAAGCTTGGGAGAAAGGACGAATTTTCTTTCAAGGAATGACGCCAAGTACAAGAATCTTAGTGAGTGCTGCAGCAGGCGGATAATTGAAAACGAAAACTACGGAGGAAGCTTTGGAATTGCTAGAATCTCTAGCATCTCAGGAGTTTGATAATGCTCCAGTATCACAGAGGAGAGCGGGGATTATGAAGCTATAAGGCTATGATGCATTGTTGGCACAAAATGAACAGATTTTACAATTTAACAAGAAACAGCAACAACAGCTAGATGCTCTCACAAAGCAGATCACAGATTTTCAAGTTTCTTTTGTTAATACTCCTCCTGTCATTTGTGGGTTATGTGCAGGTACTCATGCTACCGAAGACTGTGATTTCATGAAGACAACTGAGAATGTTGAAGTCAATGGAATCCGGCATGATCAAAAGACATCGTATAATCCGGGGAGGAACCAATATGGGAATGACCAAAATCAAGGGTGGAAGAATCAAAATCAGCACCCGGGGCTTAGTTACAAGTCGAATCATCAACTGAATCCTCATCCACCAGTGCAACAGCAGCCTCCTCAATAAGGAAACACATCAGAGTGGGAGAAAGCCTTTGCACAGTTGTCCAAGACCACGTCAGACTATATTCAAAATGCAAATCCCTTCAGAGATGAAACAAGAGCTTCATTCCTGAACCAAGAAGCTTTTATCTGGAATCTTGAAACTCAGATTGGCCAGCTATCAAGGCAGTTCTCTGAAAGAGTTCAAGGAACTTTTCCAGGTAACACTATTCCAAATCCAAGTAGGGAACACTGCAATGCAATTACTACTATGAGTGAGAAAGCCATTGAACTTGTGATAAAGCCTTCAGTTGAGAAAAAGAAAGATGATGAACCGGCAACTGAAAAGGAAAAAGAAAAGGAAGTTGCTAAAGAATCTGCTACATAGAAAACTGTTCCTGAAAAGAAAGAGTTCAAATTGGAGAAAAAGAAAGCTCGAGAAAGGCAAGAAAAGCCATTGGAGCTCTCACCTTATGCAAAGATTTCATATTCACAGAGGTTCAGAGAAGAAATTCAAAAGCAACAGTACTCCAGGTTCCTTGATATTTTCAAGAAGCTACAAATCAATATCCCGTTTGCTGAAGCCTTGGAGAACATGCCCAATAACGTGAAGTTCATGAAAGATCTACTATCAAGAAAGCGTAAGCTGCAGGAATATGAGACGGTGACTCTGACTGAGGAATGCAGTGCCATTATCCAGAAAAAGTTGCCTCCAAAGCTTAAAGATCCAGGAAGCTTCAGCATTCCATGCAACATAGGAAATGCGGAAGTGCAAAATGTTCAATGTGATCTCGGTGCCAACATCAATGTGATGCCACTATCTATGATGAAGAAACTGGGGATCACTGAAGTAAAGCCAACCTCAGGAGCGCTGATTGATGTACCGAAAAGCGAGTTGATCTTACGAGTAGACGGGGAGCCAGCAATTTTCAAGTTCTTTGACAAAGAAGTCCCCTCATCTATAACTCAATTGAAAGATCAAGTCTACTATATTAGTGAAAAAAAAGGAGAAGAAGACCACAAAGAGAATTCTCCTCGAGAAGGTAAGCCAAAGGTTAAAATGGAGAAGCTCAAAAGCAAAGGAAAACATGTAAATGCCAAATTCAAAGTTATTGAGCCTACTGTATCTCACTCATATGCACAAGAGTACTATGGGAGAGCACAATTTCTGAATGATGGAGCTTGGTCATCACTAAGCTCATGCTTTGAGCCACCATGAAAGTAAAAGAGGTATGTCAGGCTCGTGACGTAAAACAAGGGCTTGTGGGAGGCAGCCTAACCATTTTTAATATTTTCAGTATTTTAGCCTTCAGTATGTTAATTTTAGTTCATTCATTTTAAGTTCCATAAAATAAAAACATTAAGTTAGATGGTCAATTTGTCTTGAGATGAAATTTCAAGTATATATGGGAATGAAGCATACACAGGTACGCAATTCTTATTGATTTATATGTTTTGTGTATAATGTTTAATGGAATCACTAAGGTTAGGGAATACTTAAGGAGAAGAGTGTAGATAAATCATAAAAAATTTCTAAGTATAGAGAGCTTAAGCTCCCTAAAAGAGGCTTAAGCCCCAAAGATACAATTCATCTCTGCCTGAGCGCGCTTAAGCGTGCTCCACATTTAGAAATCTCCATTCGCAAGGCACGCTTAAGCCCCCAGAGGGAAGCTTAAGCGCGCTTAATAAAGAAATTACTCAGTCCTCTCTGCCTCTCCACGCTTAAGCGCTAGAGAAGATGCTTAAGCGCGCCCCCAACGTGAAAAAGCCCATTTCGATGATCGCGCTTAAGCACGATGTACAGAGCTTAAGCGCGCATTACTGCGCTAAAACGCGCTCATTATTGACATTATGCATGCTGTTAAGTATCTCGGTTCCATATACTCACTATTATTTTCAGATTACATCTTAACCCAAATCTGGGAATTGTTTTTGTGGAAGGCATATTGACTTGGGAATTTTTCTAATTTTTCAGGACACTGCACCTACCACTGATATGGAGGAGGATTGACCCTCATATCAGTTTTTAGACTTTTACATTTTGTTTCGTTTATTTTGATGAATATTTTGCTGATGTTAGTAGATGATGATATGGATGTATATTGAGACTGATCTTGACATAACTATGATATTTTGTGGATCTAGGACATGCTGACGTAGTTCATTCTCTGACATATGTGCAGAATACAGTATTATAATTTCTGATTTATTGCTCAGTATTTTTTTAGATTTAAATTAATTGCTAAGGACAGCAAGATTTAAATCTGGGAATGGGTACCATGCAATTCATCATACCACAAACTTCACATGGTCGGAAGGAAATAATTCAGATTACACAGAAATACCCAATATGCAAATGCAATGATTCAGGGGAGATCTCTCAATTTAATTTCATATTACTTTAGTAATTTATTTTGATTTAGTATTAGCTTGCTTTAAATTTTAGACTGTTATTAGTTTGCTTTTAAGTTTTCAATTATATTAGTTTACTTTAAAATTTTAAAGTTTCCAAATTAGTTTTAAGTCCCCATCCATCCTAAGTCACTAAAAATTTAGTGACATTTCTTTAAGATAGTGAATTCTTTGTTTTTAAGTTCCATTGTGCTTAATATGTATGCATAGTGAATAATTACAGAAAATTGTATGATAGTTGAGATTAAGAGTATGATGATGTAAAATTATTTTCACACATAAATGAGCGTCAGTCAAGCATGCTTCATAGTTCACTGGAATAAGAGAAGAATAACTAGGGTGATCAGATAAAGAGTGGAAAATAAGTCTCACACCTTAGCCGAGAGCTTTGAGCCTAAACAGAAATTATTTTTTTTGTGGTGTGAACTTCACTGTATGAATCACTCTAGAACTTGTTTTGTTTCTCCTTGAGATGGTCTGTGGTATATAATTGTTGAAATGATAAAGGCAGTTCTTTCTAAAAGCTAGATAGCCAAATAGCCACCGGATGTTTATCCTTAGTTGAAACCCCTTGAGCCTAGGCCTATTTATTCATTGACATTATATTATGAATAGCCACTGCATACACATCCTCACCTGAACTGATTGAATTTCAAATTTGAATGAGGAACTAGATATGATTGAAACAAAAAGAAAAAAATCAAACTCTAGTGTATGGAAGAAAAGGTGAAAAGAGGAAAAAGCCAAAAAGTGGTGGAAAAGAAATGAAAAGAAAAAGGTTGAATTATGTATCTGTACAAAAACAGAAAAAGAAAAACAAAAGGAAAAGAAAGAAAAGATTCATGTCATATGGATAAGTGGAAGAAGAAAAGAGGAGAAAGCAAGTAAGAAAAATTCTGTTTACTAAAGTGTTGAAATATTATATTAGTTCCTCTTTGAGTTTGACTTTTGATCAGTAAGCCACTTACCCAGATAATTCTTTCCCTTTTACCTAAGCCACATTACAACCTTAACAAAGACCTCTTGATTGACTTTGTATACCAATTAGGCTGTGGACAGTGAGAATATAAACAAGCTTATGGTAGTGTTAATTCAGTGAAATAAGAGTGAGACACATACCCTCAAACACTTGAGTGTGAGTGAATAATTGAAAATGCCAGTGAGAGGGTGTTGTGAAATTGAAATGTATTACTCTTTATTTTGAGAACATATGTTATTATTCTATGACTAGAGAATTACGAATGTTTGCTTGAGATTGATGTGTCATTGATTTTTATCAAGTCTGAATGCTCTGATATCTTACTGTGATCAGTCTCCTGTTTGTTATTCATTAAGTATAATCAGCCGTCTCCACTTTTCCCATAGTTTTATTCTAATTAATTGCTAAGGACAGCAATGTTCAAATCTGGAAATTGTTTCATAAACCTTTAGTTTATCTTGTTTTATAGACTAAAATCATATGAATTATCAAGTTAAATAAATAAAATCTAGGGTTTATTGACATAAAATCATGAACTTTATGAATTATGGATTAAATATAGTATATTTGCTATTTTGAAGGGATTTGAAGATAAATGGAAGCAAATATGAAGATATGATAGATAGAGATCCAAACTAGAAGAAAAGAGGATCTATCTAAAGAAAATCAAGAAGTTTCAAGTTGTTGAAGAGGAGGCTTAAGCTCCTATTTCGGAGCTTAAGCTCCCAAGTTTCTGTGCGAGGGGGCTTACGCCCCCAAAACGAGGCTTAAGCTTGCTGCATGTAAAAGTTTCTATTCAAAGAGGGCGCTTAAGCGCACAAATTCAGGCTTAAGTGCCCATCAGTAGGCTTAAGCCACCAAATTCAGGCTTAAGCGCCCCGAAAGACCCAACTTAGGCCCACTTGAAGTATCCACCTAAGGCACGAATTCTTTGCCCTTAAAAACACATTTTGGGGCAGAATCAAAAAGTTTTTCACATTCTAAAAGAGTTCTTGGTACTTGGTACTCGGAGACAGAGGAAACGCAGAGAAATCCCCAGTTCATGTTCGTGAGCGGCGGAGACGGATCAAAATCAAGTTTTCGCTGGAGATATTGAAGATTCACCAATCATCTATGGAGTTTGGGGAAGCTTTTCTATTTTCTTTCGTTCTTGATATTGCTATGTCCGGCTAAGTCTTTTAGTAGTTAGGGTTAGATGGAATTCAATCAATTTATTATGTTTTGAACAATTCGCTAAGTTAATTTTCCTTTTTATCATGAATGAAATTATCTATTTTTTATGCTTTATATAAGCTTGAATCTTATATATTGATTTTAGGTAAATGCATGACAATAGGAATGTTGGGTGTGTGATCTGTATCTGATAATTTCATCGTAAGCTTTATGATTCTAGGGATAGACATAGAGTTTACGTAATATTTATGGTTCTTGAACTTAATGCTTACCTTCTTGGGAATAACCGTAGAACTAGGGTTCTTGCAAGATTGTAAAGGTTTAGGGTAACAAGGGATTGAGCCCTAATTACATAAGAAAGAATCGATTAGATTGATATTAAGGACGATTAACTTAAACAAAGAATTCAAACGTAATAGAGAGGTTGAAGGAAATCGAAACCCTAGCTACGTTCTTTTATATTAGTTAAATCAAATCTTTAATTTCTTGCTTTTAAATTCTTGCGAGTAGTTAGTTTCAATATTTAAATTTCAATTCAAATCCTATTACAAATCCAGTTTTGATTGTCCAACTTAAGTTGCAATAGTGAAGTAGTGCTTGAACCTTAATCCTCGTGGGAACAATCTCTTACTTGAACACTTTATTACTTGTACAATCGGTGCACTTGCCGTGAGTCCCAACACCTATATATATATTTATATATATATATATTTATATATATATATATATATATATATATATATGGGCTTATCATTTCTCAAGTTGCTTGAGATAACTTTATCTCCGGCTACTAAATCGTAACCATACAAAGATGGATCAATGGTGATAAAGGAAGAGTGAAAAAAATGGAATCATAACCATTCAAAGGTGAATAAATTAATATATGAAAATAAATAAATAAAATGATATAATTTTTGGATGGACGAAGATAAATATATCTCAAACTGCTTGAGAAATATATTTTTTTTTTATCTTTCTCTCTATATATAAGGGCAAGTTACGATTAAATTTTTTTCTTTACAACCTCAACTATATATATATGGAAAAGAATATTATAACAACCAATTAGTGTTACTACTAATCAATTTCACCGCTAGATCGATTATGCGAATCCAACGGTTATATTTTATTTTCATCTTTGTATGGTTATGATTTCCCATATTTAATACTTTATATTTATTTTCACCTTTGTGTGGTTATGATTTCTCATATTTAATGCTTTCACATTAAATATAGGAAATCATAACCATACAATAACGGAAATAAATATAACCGTTAGATCATCATAATTGATCTAACAGTAAAATTGATTAATAGTAATATTACTTGGTTGTTACAATATTGTACCCATATGTGTGTGTGTACAGGGATAGGATCCTTTGACATCGGTGTCAAATTTTGAAATTTGACACACAATCCTAACCTTTGATTTTCGTCAATCAACGGTTATTATTTATTGAAAATTAAAATTATTAATTAATATTAATCCTCAATAAATGATAATCAATATATATACGTGAAATTATTAAATATGGGGAATCATAATCATACAAAATATGAAAAGATTAAATGTGGAGAATCATAACCATACACATGTCATTGTTGTACGTAAAGCGGCCATAGAAATGATTTTACCTATATATATATATATATATATATATATATATATATATATATATATATATATGAAAAAATATTTCTCAGACAACTTGAGATAAGTTTATCTCCGACCACCTCAAAACTACGTTGTTTTGTTTATTTATTTCCTTATATTAATTGATTCGTCTTTGAATGGTTATGATTCCTTTTTTCTCTCTCTTCCTTTATCATCATTGATCTATTTTTGTACGGTTATGATTTAGTAGCCACAGATAAAATTATAACAAGCAGCTTGAGAAACGATAAGCCCATATATATATATATATATATATATATATATATATATATATATATATATATATATATGAGGTAGGTTCTTTTGACACCGGTGTCAAATTTGAAGTTTAACACCTCATCTAAGAGCCATTAGATCAAAAAAGATCAATGGTGTCACATGTTTACAAATCAGAGTCATTGATCTTGTTTGATATAACGGCTCTTAGATAAGGTGTCAAACTTTAAATTTGACACCGGTATCAAAGGATTATGACTATATATATATATGTGTGTGTGTAAAAATGTCATCAAAGGTATTATACCAATTTTGTTTTTCTGTTTCCTGTTTGCTTTTCAAAAAGGTATTATACCAAAATCAATGGTGATTTTACGTTCAGTTCCCTGCACACAAAAAATGATGGTGATTTTTTTTTTTTTTTTGATAACAAAATGATGGTGATTTTACGTTCAGTTCCCTGCACACAAAAAATGAGGGTACTATATAATATTACAAAACTTGTGTGTATAAAATTATCGTAATTAATTCAAATTAAGTTCAAACATCAATTTGAAAGCCACCGTAAATTTTATATATATATATATATATATATATATATATATATATATAATTCTTTGTATAATACAATGTTACATTATTCTATAAAATTTTTAGCAAATTAAAATTTTCGTACATATAAAATATTGAGGGTGTTACAAAACGAGCCCACTTGGAATAATGAATTTCATGGTTTTCTAGACCTGCAATTTGTTTAAACCACTGCTATGTTTGAATTTGAAATAATGAAAGAGTTACTTAGTGATTCATATAGGTAATATTGTTGCGGGGGTTACAGTGAGTAATCTATAATTGGAAGGATTCATGCATCTAATACATTAAGATTTTGGGTTTAATTGAGATGTCTAAATTGTTGGGCCTTGCACGGGGAGCTCATAGCGGGAAAAGACCGCCAATTATGGACCAAGTGAGTAGCAACATTAAGTGGGCTCGGAACACAACAATCAAATCCAAAACCTTAAGGCATTAGGTGCATGAGTCCTTCCACTTATATGTAGCTCACTTATCCATTCTTAACCGATGTGGGACTTCACCCACTCACACTTGGATTCCTCAACATCTCCCCCTCAAGTGTGAGGCGTAGGCCCTTATTCTTTCTCTCTCAAGCAGAAGTTGCTTCTTTGAGTATTATGGGGTTCATCAATCATCAAGGCTTGGCTATACTCATCAAGACCTTGGTCTCCCATATCTTCAAATACTCGGATCACCATAATTCAATCCACCATTGGCTATGATACCACTTGTTGGGTCGTGCACGAGGAGCTCATGGCTGGAAGAGACAACCAACCATGGGCCAAGGGAACAACAACATTAAGTGTGCTCAGAACACCATAATCAAACCCAAAACCTTAAGGCATTAGGTGCATGGGTTCTTCCACTTATATGATGCTCACTTAGTTCATTCTTAACCAATGTGAGACTTCACCCACTCATGGATTTCCAATATGAGTAGTTCTCCGCAATGACTTTGAACATATCACCATCATGCACTACTACACCCTCTATCTCTGACCTCACAGAGCCCTTGATCTAACAGCTTTGATACCAGTGTTGTGTCTCGGAGCCCGACAATTTTTAGCTCAGCCTCGATGTTAATCAACTCGGCCTTCCCCAAGTCAGCTTGCGAAAGCGACAGTGAACAATAACAAAAAATCAAAAATAGAGATTGGGAGGAAGAGAATACCAAGAATTTTAACGTGGAAAACCTCTTCGATGTGAAGAGTAAAAACCACGGGACCAAGTCCAGAAAATCGTCCACTATAAAAAATGGGATTTACAAAATATTCTCTCTGGCTCAATAACTAGAGGACTTCACCCTCCCAAGGATGGATCTACTCACAAGTGCCTCACACAAGTGTTCTCTGTAAAGGGGATAGAGAATCCTACTCTACAAGGTATTCTTCTTCTTCAGCGATGGCACTGGGTTTCTTCCACAGAGAATCTTCGTCTCTGACTTGCGCTTTTCTCCTTAACGTTTCTTCTTCTTCTTTTTCTTCTTCTTTTTCGCTCTCTGTGACAAATCAACATCTAAGCATCTCTTATAAAAGAGATTAGGGCACCCATTTAATTTGGGTCGGTCCATCATGGGCCACGCACCCAACAAATCTCCCCTTTCATGCCCTTGAGGGAGAATATTCAAGCTCCCCTTCATCCAAGATAAGGAGCCAGGGTAGTCAACCTGATACTGTCACAACAATCTTCAAACTTCCATGTTCGAACTGTCTTGGTCATCATGTTCGACCAGTTCAAGTTGGTATAGACTTTGTCGAGCTACAGAAACTTTTCTTCTATCACATCTCAGATCTAATGGTTCCACACATCTATGTGCTTTGATCGTGCATGGAATGTTGAGTTCTTCGCTAAGTGTATAGCACTCTGCTTATCACACTTTAGCACATACTTCTCCTGACTATAGCTAAGCTCCTGTAGAAAACTCTTCATCCATACTAGCTCCTTGTTTTCCTTAGTAGTAGCAATGTACACGGCCTTGGTAGTAGATACACACTTTTGAAGTTTTGACTACTAAGAAATAGCTTCCCTGCAAAGGTAGTCAGGTAACATGTGGTTGACTTCCTCGAGTTGTCATCTCCACTCAGGTCGGCATCCGAGTAAGCTTTTAACTCGAGTTTTCCTCTCCCAAAGTACAAACATCTGATAACCATACCTTTAAGATATCTGAATATCCACCTAACGGCATCCCAATGCTCCCTTCCTGGGTTCGACAAAAACCTGTCTACAACCCCTATTGCATGAGCAAGGTCGGGCCTTGTGCATATCAAGGCATACATAAAACTGCCTACAACTGAGTGATATAGAACCTTTGACATCTCGTCTCTTTCTTCATCCCTGGTTAGACCTTACTTCTAACTCAACTTGAAGTGTCCAGCCAGAGGAGTATTGACCGTCTTGGATTGATCCACGTAGAACCTCTTTAGGATTTTCCCTATGTGCTTCTCCTGAGATAGCCACAACAACTTCTTTAAGCGATCCCGAACAAACTTCATCCTGAGAATCTATCTTGCTAGGCCGAGATCCTTCATAGCGAATGACTTGCTCAAGGCTTTCTTGAGGGCATTAATCTTCGTCTTGTCTTTCTCCTCTATTAGCGTGCTATCTACGTAGAGCAAGAGGATGATGAAGTCAGTATCATACCTCTTGATAAAAACACAGTGATATGCTTAAGTCTTCTTGAAGTCGTGCTAAGTTATGAAGGACTCGAACTTTCTGTAACACTGCCAGGGTGCTTGCTTCAGGTCGTACAGGCTCTTTTTAAGTTGGCATGACAAATGTTCTTTACCTCGAACTTTAAAATCTTCGGGCTGCTCCATGTAAATTTCTTCTTCCAAGTCTCCATGAAGAAAAGCTGTGTTCACGTTCAGATGTTCGACCTCCAAGTCTGGAGTGGCCGCTATGCCTAGAACAGTTCGGATTGACTTCATCTTCACCACTGGTGAGAATATCTCCTCAAAATCTATGCCTTTCTTCTTATTGAAATCTTTCACCATAATCCGGGCTTTATACCTCGACTTTGGGTTGTTCTCCTACATCTTAAGTTTGTATACCCATTTGTTCTTCAAAGCCCGTCTGCCTTCTGGTAGCTCAACTAGATCAATGATGTGATTCTCATATAAGGATTTCATCTTATCTTGCATGGCTTTCTCCCACTCTTCCTTTTCAACACTGGTCACTGCCTCTTCATAAATCTGAGGCTCTCCTTTTTTCAACAACTATTGTGTACTCGTCTACGGGATATCTGGTGGAAGGGCATCTAACTAGGACAGGTTGCCAAGTTTGAGATTATTCCTCGGAACCCGGTTCTTCTATTTCACCTTGGACTTCTGGATGTTCTGAATCTGTCTCACCTTCATTTTATGGCTCTTCCTGTAACACCCTGTATTCATCCAGATTGTTATCATATTACGGTATTATGCGCAGCTCAATTAAATGCGGAAGCTAAAATAAATTAAGTTTGTACACATTCAAGATCATTTTTTCTTTATTAACATAGCAATATAAAATCCATCTACATCCTTATGTAATTGCAAAACCATAATAGAATTCCTGAAATTCTTCAATATCATAAATAGTCTGGTAACAAAAATACACATGTTCAACTATAACAAAAATAAATCAAAGGCATGGACAACCCCTAAGCTCTAGAAACAAATAAAACATATATAGTCTGGTAAAAACATAAAGTCATAATAAACATGTCACGGTGCAATAATCATATCCATAATAATCTAAATAAAACATGCATCTCAAATAACTCTACTCCAGCCTCTTGCCTTATCTCATGGACATCTGCACCTGAAAATGTACCCTAGAAGGGGTGAGATCTATAACAGAAATATCAGTAAGCAAATTTTCTCTAAGAGTTCCTCCGCCCCAAGCTCACTTCGGTATAACAGTTCAAAAATAACAATTTAACAGTAATAATATCCATATGATGCAGCAACATATATATATCATGCATATGTGCTAACAAGTCTACTAGCTAGATAACGGTATGATTTACACACGTCTGCTACATACATAAGAAGTATAAGCTCTTTCCTTATACCCACACTCAGGGAATACAATATTGTGCAGCTCTACACTACACTTATGTATTAACCATCTTGTGTGTAATACACCACATAACATACATAAATAAGAGTGTATCGTTTCAACATCTCAGATAACAGGTAAGAAAATATACCACTTAAAACTACCATCCTCCTCTTGGAAAATGGTGGAACAAATGAGGATTCACCTTGAGAACATGAAACTTACATGTCTAGTAGTGTACTCAAGCTCAAAAGTCCAAAAAGCAATTCACGGGTTACCAAACAGCAAAATCACAGTCTGTTTATGTCCAAAATATTATTAATAATCAGATTCCCAGTTTTCATCACATTTGAACTACGTTTTCTTTTTCGTTTAGTGTCTGCAGGCTTCTCCCAAAGTCCCTAAGCAAAAAACCGCGTTTACTCTTTTTAAAACTTTAATTATAACTCCTTATCAAAAATGCTAAGATTTTTAAATGTTAAAATAGACATCCTAAGCTTTCTAAAAACATATTTTATGTCTCAATCAGAGTTGCATAACTTCGATTATATTTTTCGCAAGGTGACTGTTGCAAATTGAATTTTAAATAGCAAGATAGAAGCTTCAAATTCAAACCACAATTAATCTACATATCAAATGGATCTGAAATTTTACACGATTATAGCCCTATATGTTAGCTTCATATAGGTTCAAACATCACTCAATTCAGAGCTCTGTAGCTCGAGACATCATGATTTTACCAAATAAGTGTGTTGTTGTCACAGCTGCACTAGGTAATCGATTACCATACAAGAGGCAATCGATTACCCTTCATGGTAATGGATTACCACTCTAAGGTAATCGATTACCCCCTGTGAAAAAATGCGAAAATATAGATTTTTTTGCTTAATTCGAGCTCCATTGACCTTCCAAGGTTCCAACCTTCGATTTACCTACAAAAAGAAGTTCAATCTACCATATTACACTTAAAGTAACAACCTTTAACTTGAATCATCAAAGTTTTCCTTTTTTTAAAGTCTCAAAAAAAGCTTTATTCATGAATTTTCAAAAAAAAATGGTGAGGGTTTACCTATAGGCCTTTGAAAATAGAAAAATGAGAGAACTTTGAGGGTTTTGAAGATGTTCCAAACCACTGCCCAAATGGTGCACAAAAATCACAAGGAAATGTTGGTTCTTTTTCTTCAAGTTTGGTTCCTTGGTACCCTAAAGTGTATAGAAATGGCTCTACCAACACCAACAAGGATGGACATCCCTCAACCTCTCTAAAACATAAACTTAAACACACCAAGAACGGATTTTTCCTCTACAAGATGTTTGCTTTCAAGGTTCTATGGTGTTTAAGTGGAAGAAACAAGAACAAATATGGCTTCTTTGGTGTTTTCCATGGAAGAGGAAGGTGGTCTTTCTTAGTGAGGAAGAAGAGAGGATATGACTAAGTGTGGGAGTTAGAAATATCACCTAGGGTTTAGTGCTCTTTAGCTATTTATATAAGTGTATCCACTAATCAACAATATTAGTTCTAACAGCTCTACTAATTATTTTTCTTCCAAACTTAATATTCTTAACTTAGACCTTTTTTTTTAGGAATTATCATATTTTTATTTTATTTTTTGAGACACTTTGCTGGTACGCATTTTCTACTGCGAAATAGCTGGTATCATTCCTGACATCACTGCTTATTATTTTCATCCCACATTTCATATTCTTGACCTAGATATTTTTCTAGGAATATTAATATTTTTATCACTATTTTTTGAGTTACTTCGTCAGTATCTATTTATACTGTGAAATTGTTGAATCATAGGTCAAGAAGACTATGTTAATGAAGTTTTGATGATAACAAAGCAACAACAAGCACCAACATAGCTCAACATGAAAGCTCTCAATGAAAAGAATGGAAACAAGTTCTAAATGATACAAGAAGCCTATAACAAAGTGCAACCATGAAGAGAAGACTCAAATATGCAAAGTCAAAGGTCAAGTCAAAGATTTCAAGCTAAAAGGAGTACTAGAAGACTCAAACTATGAAAATCAATGGAGACTCAAGCACTTACTGGTTATATATTACATTAAGAGTCTTAGAACTTAATATGATTGAGTTTTTAACTTGGAAGTGCAAAAATAAACCAAAAACTCATATAAGTGACACATATTCACTTTGATCATGCATACAACGTTCACACACATCAAGAGTTGTTATGCAAGTGTGAAACATGATCATACATATATTAGAAGTCACTAGAAATCTTAAAGATGCATTAAATTTTAAAAAACCAGCTAAAAACTGATTTCTGCATAAAAGTATCTGAATACTTTTTGCAAAGTAATCAAATACTTTTATGGGTAGAAAAATAATCGAATACCTAATGAATAGGGGTGTTCGCGGTCTGGATTGGATCGGTTTTGGAAGCAAAAATCATCTGATCCACTCCCTTCGGTTTGATCATGTAATCATCTATTCGGTTTAGATTTTTTTTCAAATCTGATCCGATTCGATCCAATTTTTTCGGTTTGGATTGGATCGATTTTCAATTTTTTGAAAATCCTAAAATTTGTTTAATGATTATTGTGCAAATGACATCATTTGTATATATTGGCTTTGTAAATTTTTTTAAATACAAAAACATCAGTAAACGATAATATAGTTTTTTTTTTGGACAATGAGATATGAAGCTGATGAAATTTTGTTGATGAGATGTGACTATGTTTTTCTTGGGTTTAGTTCATAGGTTAGTGGGTCTTGGGTTTAAAAAATTTTGGGCTATGATTGGGGGAAAACCCATATAGGTAGAGGAAAATTAATATATTGAATTAGTTTGGATTGGATCAGTTTTCATCTACCAATCCGAAAACTAATCCAATCCAATTAAAATTTGTGATTTTTTTTCGGTTTTCGATTTTTCGGTTTTCGATTTTTCGGTTTTCGATTTATTTGGTTATCGGTTTTTCGATTCGGTCACCGCGGTTTGAATCAGTTTGGATCAGTTGGTGAACACCCCTACTAATGAACAGTATCCGAATACTTTCTAGGTTTGAATAAGTATCCGAATACTTTCTGTTATTAGTAACTTAAACTCAAAGAAATTCAAATTTTTTGATGCCCAATAACTATAAACAACTAATAACTCATAGGACACCTATAAATACATATTCTCTCTGAATTGATGTTATAAGAATCATTTTAATTATGTTTTGTATTGAAAAGTAAGATTACATTCTGTTTAAATTGATTTTGGTTGATACACTTGTTAAAAATTTGATTTTTGAATTGTTTCTTGAATTTCAAGTAACATACAATTCACCCCCCCTCTTGTGTGATTGTTTAGCCATCTTTTCTTTTCAGAAATACCCGGTGTTTGCACTTTCCTTCTGAAAAGTGACTGAATATAATTAGTATAATCTTTCTATATTTATCCAAAGTCAATTATTGAATTAGTTATTTAAATCGTATTTAACTTATTAAATTCCTAATTTAGCGAGCCACCTTTTAAGAATTTTGTTCGTAAAATTAGAGACATGCATGTCCCTAAAGTCGAGGTATTCCCGGAGAAGCTCGTCCTCCCACTCCCTGGTACACTTCTCTGGAGTTCTTCCTTCCCATTGTATAACACCTCATATTTCTTAAACATATAATTATATATTAAAATGTGAATTTAAAGGTAAGATTAGCGAAAATCCTTATTTCAAGGAAAAATACATAAGAAGGGTAAAATGATAAATTGCAAAACACGTAACCCAAGGAAATGAAAATTGAGTAGAAGGTCTCAAATGGAAAAACTAACCCTAGAAATGGATTCAGAACGAAAAATTGAGTTGTTAGGCAAGTTTCTGGAAATTTGATGAATAGTATTTTTATCCGATAAAAATATTGCGGTACAGTTGCACCGTAAAGCATGCTGAATGAATTTTGAGCTCTAGGTTTGGAAATAAGTTATAAATGGTACATAGGACTAGGAAATATGATTTCTGGTGAAAACTGATTGAAATTAGGGTTTTTAGGGAAGCGTGCCCACAACGTACATAACAGCTTAAAACTGTGATTTCTCTGAATGACTAGAAAACTCCGGATTCATCTGATCAAGGACAATTACAGGACAATGGTTAATGTTAAAAATTAGATTTCTAAATAGTCTAGAAATTAATGGATGTTTAGTGGATTAAGCGGGAGATTTGAGTTAGTTTGAATCACGTGAGGTGGCGGTGGGACTCACCCCACTTAAGTTATAAGATGACAACATAGCATGAACACTATTCATGTTCTTCTCCACTCCTTTCTCTCTCCAAACCCGTCCTCCACCTCCATTATGCAGGTTTTTGGTTGAATTTTCTTTCCCTCCAAACACCATCCATACTCACTCAAAATCAACAAAGCCCTACATCAATCTTTAAGTAAACAACCTCCTAAACACAACCATGGTACTTTTAAGGCTTGAAACTCATTGATTTGGGAGAAAAACCACGCCCAAGTTCGCAGCCAAGTGAGGAGATTTGGTCTTCTTGGGTTGTTTGATCAAGTCATTGCTTGGATATCACTTGGAGGAGTCTTAGGTCTTGATTGTGGGTAAGTTTCCAAATATTTCATTGGTTGATTCATTGAATTTAAATTTGAAGACCTAGGGTTTGCATGCTTGGATTGATATGGTTAGAGGCTTCAAATTAAAAATGTGTATTAGATAAAAGTGTCTTAAAATGATGTCTTAGAATGATGTTTTATAGTTATTGGAGGTGTGTGTGTGTGTGTGTGCATTTCGGTCATAATGGGGAAATTAAGGAAAATAGTGTTGTGATGGGATTCAATGGGATTAAGCATTTGAAATGATGTTCGGTTGGGCTTGTGAAGCCATTGAAACCTTGAAATAAAATTTAGAACATAGTTTGGTATTTATTGGCCATTTGGCTGAACCTATGGATTGTGTGGAGGGCTTGTGCTGCTTTGCCTTTTGAATTGGTTGCACCATTGTGTTGATGATCCTTGTGTGATCATTGTAAGTTGCCTCCCACGGACGTGAACTTGGAACGATAAGCTTGGTGGGTTGCCTTTGGTCCTTGACCAAAAGGATTGTGGTGATTATTTATGTAAAAATTCATGAATGCTTGAGTAACCAAGTTGATGTGATTATGTGATTATAATTGAAATGGGAATGACCTATATGTAGGCATTTCTTGTTGGATCAAGCTCGGTGGTATTTTGCTTTGAAGCTACCAAGAGAGGAAGCTTCCATCAGGTAATCCTTCGGTACTGGGGTTAGTCCCCGAGTGTGCTCCACCATGCCCTTGGGGGTAGTGGTTAGAGGTGTACGTTGATAATATGTTATAACATGCTCATGCATATATGTATGTATAGTGGATACATAGGAAGTATCGTGTCTCTGGCCAGTAGACTGTTGCCCTTGGGCGTTAGGACTTCCACTGGATAGATCTCTATGAGAGAGTTTTAGTTGACCTGGGGTCAAGGAGTGTCATCCGTTGAGGAGCACTCTAGGAATGTCTCGGGTGTATATGGATGGAGAGTGCCTTGGTTGATGTTCTGGGAACACTTCCTTGGATGAGAACCCGTAGGGTATATGCCGAGGCCAATAGGCTGGATGTTGCGTGGCTTTGGCATCGACTATTCCAGCTTCATGGTATTTTTACTCCATATGCATCCCTACTTCACTAAATCCCTTGCTTTATCCCTCTTTGGTTGTTGTAGTATATTGTTGATTTATATCTGAGTGAGCCATTAGGCGGAGTAATCTCCAGAACCTCTGGCTTACTGAGATATATTTGTATATCTCACCCCATATTGGGGCACTTATTTCAAGTAGTAGCAGTGGGACCGGAGCCGTGGGCAAGAGACCCACGTCATGAGTACTTGAAGATGTTAGCATTTTTTGCATTTTGAGAGCATTTTGGCGTAGGCTAGACTTAGGGCATGAACATTGTAAATGGATTTACGTTTATGCATAGTCATATTTGTTCATGCCATCTTTTTGCCTAAGTCTAGTTGTATATGTATAATGATATAATTTGAGGTTTATTCATTGTATTGTATTTGGAGAAAGTGTTGTATTATGCTTCAATTGGAGAATTGTAATTTGTAATATTTGGATCTTGTGTAGCCTTGAAGCATGATATATGATGAAGAGGAAATAGGCCTATTCTAGGATATAATTTATGTTGAATGCGAAAAATGCATGTAAATGGATTAATGTGATTGAAATAAGTTTAAGTTTGATAAAGTAAGAAAGGATTTATATATTTAGTAAATTGCTATAAATTGTTATGGGTTGTAAGAGCACCAAGGAATTGCTGGTCCTTGAGTTTCACCCATGTCTATTAGGTACCTTTTGAGGATAATAACACACTTTTGATAAAGTGGGACAGTATGAATAAACAAAGGAGATGATGTCAAATTTTCTATAAAATGACAGATTTTGGGTGAACTTTGGGAGAGCATATCTCCCTCCACAGAAATCAAATTGAGACGTTCCATACACCATTTTGAATATTGAGATGTCAAATATATTATGTCAATATTTGGTAGCCATTGGAGTTGCACGAAGACCTGTAGAGGCGTTGGAGTACAGACTGTTATGGAAGTCCTACTGCAGGGGCTATTGGAAGACCGATTTTGGGAAATTTATTTCTCCCTCAATTCATTGTAAAATTAGGCCCATGATATGTCAAATTAAAGTTTGAGGTGTATAGTTTACTGTATAAAAAAATTTGAGAGCAATTTATGGAGTAGTTTGTCCATAATCGTTGAAAGAGTAGAGGCTATTTGGTGTCCTATTTGAGGTTGGCTGGCAGCTTTGCTTGTCCAACTTCAAACGGTGATAACCGGAGAAAACGAGAATTTTATAGAGCGTGTGATAGCTTTTTGGAAATGTAATTAAGTCTATAATAACATACTAAAAGATGGGAGGTTCGTAGGATGCGGATCTCTCGCAATGTACAGAATACTGAAACTTGTTTAGATACGTGAAAACCGTAAAATGAAAATTATGCTAAGTGGGTTTATGGGAACCCCTTAGTGACTTGAGAGAAACATTATATGATAGTTAGGCATTATTTATAATTATTCCGCATTTAGATTGCATTTATGATCACAGCTTTTACTTATTACATTTTATTATTATTTTAAATGCTCGTGTAATGAAAAGGAAAAAGTTTACTTGCATTTTTATAAATGAACTGTTGTGATTGTAACTGTGCTTAATATCATAATCAATGTTAACAATATTGGTGTACAACGGGCTGTTACACATTGCACTTTGACCATAGAAATAATCTTGCTCCTTAGCTTTTTCTCGCCACGATCGAGGATCTTGAGTGGTTCTACGGGAGTCTTAAGGTTCTCCCGTATTTCCACATCATTCGGTTGCACAATGTGCGAAGGATCAGCTATGTATCTCCACAGCTATGACACGTGGAACACATCATGGACTTTGGCCAAGTTCAGAGGTAAGGCAAGTCGGTAGGCAATCGGCCCTACCTTATCAAGTATCTGGTATGGCCCAATGAATCTCGGGCTAAGCTTCCTCACTTCGAGGGCACAACCAACTCCGGTGACAAGTGAAAGTCTCACAAACACGTGTTCACCCTCACGGAACTCTAATAGCCTATGCTTATTGTGATAGTAACTCTTTTGATGACTCTATGCTTGCTTCAATTTCTCTATAATCATTTAAATCTGCTGGGTAGTATCTTGGACAAAATTCAAGCCAAATAACTCTTCATCTCTAACCTCAAACCAATAGGTAAGAGTATGACACCTCCTAACGTATAATGCCTCGTTGGGTGCCATGCCCAGGCTAGCATGAAAACTATTGTTGTACGAAAACTCAACCAATGGTAGATACCAATCCTATGTTGAGCCTTGCTATGAAGGGCAAGCCCTTAACATGTCCTCCAATGTCTGGATGGTCCGCTCAGTCTGTTCGTTAGTATGAGGGT
Source organism: Gastrolobium bilobum (assembly GCF_033153095.1). Taxonomy (NCBI): domain Eukaryota; kingdom Viridiplantae; phylum Streptophyta; class Magnoliopsida; order Fabales; family Fabaceae; genus Gastrolobium; species Gastrolobium bilobum. The sequence continues at coordinate 107,486 of NW_026895147.1, read as the reverse complement.
GATAGGTTGTACTCAATCTCAACTGAGTACCATCTTAGCATACAACTCAATACTTTAAACCAAATAGTCAACATACAAGAAGCGCGAGAAAAATCAGTAACTAACTATAAACAAAAATTAACTAATACTAACTAACTAAAAAAATAAAATAAAATAAAATAACAAAACAATTAACCAAATAACTAATCAGAAAATTAATTAAAAAGAAAATAAATACTAACAATCAGAAAAATAATTAAACAGAAAATACTAACTAATCATAAAACTAATAAAAAGAAGAAATAAAAAATATGTACTCGGGAAGCCATGAGAAGAGAGAAGAACACTAACAGTTGAAAGTGAGGGAAAAAAATGAGAGAATTGAGAGAATCTGAATGCAAAAAAAAAAAATGGGGAGGGGGAAAATGAATGACAAATGAAGCGCGCCATTTTTTTATACCCGGTGCGGAACTCGCGCGGGTCGCTTTTATTTTTTTTCCTTTCTTAGCGCGGGTCGCGCCATACTAGCGCGGATGTCGCGCCAATTCTCTGTTTTTTTTACTTTTTCGGCGCTGCAATAGCGTCAAATCGGCGCGGGTAGCGCCAGTTTGCTGACTTTTTGGCGCGGGTCTCGTGCTAATTCTCGGGTTTTTTATTTTTTCGGCGCTGCAACAGCACCAAACTAGTGCGGGTAGCGCCAGTTTTTTTGATGACTCTACATTGGGTTGCCTCCCAATGAGCGCTTGTTTAACGTCACGAGCCTGACGGTTACCTCTTTCAAGTGTTGTTTTCTCTGAGAGACAGAGCCTCAGTGTCTCTCCTCACAGGTCCTCCTTGATAAAACTTGAGTCTAGCTCCATTGACTTTGAAAGGTCTATCTTCATCCAAAGGAGATATCTCAACTAATCCATAAGGAAATACTTTCTTAACCACAAACGGACCAGCCCACCTAGACTTAAGCTTGCCTGGAAACAGTCTCAGACGAGAATTGTACAGTAACACTTGTTGGCCTGGCTCAAATTCCTTAGGACTTATCTTTTTATCATGCCACTTCTTGGTCTTTTCTTTACAAACTCGGGCACTCTCATATGCAGATAATCGAAACTCATCTAGCTCATCCAGTTGCAGTAATCTTTTCTGAAGAGCTTTTGTTGGTTCAAAATTCAAGAATTTGGTAGCCCATAAAACCTTATGTTCGAACTCTTCAGGCAAATGACAAGACTTCCCATATACCAATTGATAAGGAGACATACCTATTGGAGTCTTGAATGCAGTTCTATATGCCCAAAGAGCATCATCGAGCTTGCCTGCCCAATCCTTCAAGGAATTTCCAACAGTCTTCTCAAGGATTCTCTTCAACTCTCTGTTGGACACTTCAACTTGTCCACTGGTTTGAGGATGGTAAGGTGTAGCCACCCTATGATTCACTCCATACTTTGCAAGCAAACTATCAAACTGCTTATTGCAAAAGTGTGTCCCCCCATCACTGATAATGGCTCTAGGAACACCAAACCGAGTGAATATGTTCTTCCTCAGAAAGTTCACCACAACTTTAGCATCATTGGTGGGAAGAGCAACAGCCTCAACCCACTTAGATACATAATCTATAGCCACCAAGATATATTGGTTGGAATAAGATGAGGGAAATGGCCCCATAAAATCTATTCCCCACACATCGAAAAGTTCTACCTCCAATATGTTATTCAGAGGCATTTCATCCTTGGGGGAAATATTTCCAGCTCTTTGACACTTGTTACACCTCTCAACATAATCCCTAGCACCTTTAAACAATGTAGGCCAATAATAACCACTCTGTAAAATATTTTGAGCAGTTCCATTACCTCCAAAGTGACCTCCATAATATGATGCATGGCAATGCCACAGGATCTCATGCACTTCAAACTCTGGCACACACCTCCTTATAATTCCATTAGCATATTGAAAATACAAGTAAGGGTCATCCCAATGAAATTTCCTTGCTTCCCACAGAAATTTTTTATGTTGTTGCCTAGTAAGGTTAGGAGGCAACTCTCTTATCACTTTGTAGTTGGCAATGTCCGCAAACCAAGGAAGCACAAAAATAGCCATCACTCGCTCTTTAGGAAAGGTGTCACTTATTTCTTTTTCCGAACCATCTTGCAATTCCTTCTCCTGAATTCTTGATAAATGATCTGCCACCTTGTTTTCTACACCAGACTTGTCTCTGATCTCCAATTCAAACTCTTGAAACAAGAGCATCTACCTTAGCAAACGAGGCTTTGCATCCTGCTTAGTCATCAAATACTTGATAGCAGAGTGGTCAGTAAAAACAATTACCTTGGACCCCAACAAATAAGACCTAAATTTGTCCAGTGCATATACTACTACTAGCATTTCTTTTTCAGTTGTGGCATAATTTACTTGTGCCTCATTTAAAATTTTGCTAGCATAGTATATGACGTGTAACAATTTATTCTTACGTTGGCCAAGGACTGCACCAATGGCATAAGCACTAGCATCACACATAAGCTCAAAAGGTAAATTCCAATCAGGAGCTACAAGGATGGGAGTTGTAGTGAGTTTTTCTTTCAACAAATTAAAATATTTCAGACATGCATCATCAAAGTTAAATTCAGAATCCTTAACTAAGAGTTGGCTCAGTGGTTTAGCTATCTTAGAAAAGTCTTTGATAAATCTCCTATAAAATCCAGCATGTCCTAGAAAACTTCTAACACTAGTCATATTAACAGGATGGGGAATTTTTTCAATTAACATGAGTTTTGCTTCATCAACCTCAATCCCATTCCTAGCACAATACCCTCTTGTACCATAAAATGACATTTTTCCCAGTTAAGTACAAGATTAGTTTCTTCGCATCTTTTAAAAACATTAGTTAGATTATACAAGGATGAATCAAAACAAGAGCCATAAACTAAAAAATCATCCATAAATACCTCAAGAGTTTTCTCCACCATGTCAGAAAATATGGAGAGCATGCACCTCTGAAACGTAGCAGGTGCATTGCATAGACCAAACGGCATCCGTCTATATGCGAACACTCTAAACGGGTAAGGGAAAAATGTATTTAAGAGTTTCAGGAAGCTCCTTTAACTCTACTTTTGGGGCACTATCTTATTTGTTAGAATCCTTCTTCTCAAGAACCTCAGACACAACACTTTTTTCTTCCTCAAAAGGAACAATATCATGTACCTCAAGTTCTTCAGCAAGCTCCTGACTAGAAGATTTCTCTTCTTTCACCACTTTTTCTAAAAAATCAAGTCTGAAACAATCACCTTTGACCGAAGATTGTCTCATAGAATCAAAGACATTTATGGTGATGGTCTCATCGTTCATCCTTAACTCGGGCTTCCCTTGTTCAACATCAATCATAGCCCGAGCAGTAGCCAAGAAAGGTCTACCCAGCAAAAGAGGCATTTCAGTTTCCTCTTCCATGTCCAACCCCACAAAATCTGCTGGAAATATGAATTTGTCCACTTTCACAAGGACATCTTCAATAATACCACTAGACCTCCTCAAAGATCTATCAGCAAGTTGCAAGGAAACCTTAGTAGGCTTAAGCTTAGAGATCCCCAAAGATTTACACACAGACAAGGGCATCAAATTTATACTCTCCCCAATATCACACAAAGCTTTGCCAACATTAGTGTTACCAATAGCAATTGGAATATTGAAGCTCCCTGGATCATGACGCTTGAGAGGAAACTTCTTCTGTATTATTGCACTACACTCTTCAGTGAGTGTCACAGTCTGGCATTCTTGCAGCTTATGTTTCCTAGACAATAGATCCTTCCTGAACTTGACATAATTTGGCATGCTAGCCAAGGCTTCAGCAAAAGGTATATTTATATGCAACTTTTTGAAAATATCAAGAAACCTTCCATACTGTTGCTTCTGAGCATCTTGATTGAATCTTTCAGGATAAGGTGTCATAGCTCTCACATAACCAGGACTCATCTCATGCTTCTTCTCAACAGTCACATTTTGTTCTTTTTCCTTTTCTTTTTCTTTTTCAACTGGCTTCACCACTTCAGCAGGTTTTTCAATTTCTTTTTCAGGCTCACCTGCCTCATCAAGCTTCTCCTCAACCTCAGGAGATGGAAGCACTTTACCACTTCTGGTCATTATAGCCTTGCAATACTCCTTGGGATTCACAATAATGTCACTAGGAAATGTTCCTGGAAGTCTCTCAGAAATTTGCTTGGATAATTGACCAATTTGAACCTCCAGGTTCCTGATAGAAGCATCCTGATTCTTGTTGTGTGCTCTAGCCTCATTGATAAAAGCATTTGTTGTCAGAATGTGGTCATTCGTCATCTTAGAAAGCTGTATCATAGCTTTCTCCAGCTCAGAAAGCTCCTTTTGTGGAATAGGAGGAGGTTGCAGATAGCTATTGGAACCATAGTCAAGACCACCTCCTTGACCTCTCCTCTGAAAATTGCTCCAAGAATTAAAGTTCTGATTTCTTTGAAAATTTTGTTGGGATTTCTGTTCATACCACACCCCATTCACTTGCACCTGCTGTGGATTAGCACCTATCAGAGTAGGGCACTCATTAGACTCGTGAGCTTCTCCACAGTACTCACACACCACAAAAGTTGATTGAATCTTAGACATTTGGAATTTCTCAAACTTTTCATTCTAGCTGTCAAACTTTTTGGACAACAGCTTTTGTTCAGCAAGCATAGCATCATTGCTCTCCAGCTTTATCACTCCTCTTTTTATTTGAGCTGGTAAGCTCTCATTCTCATTTCTGGCCAGTTTCTTTATCAAGTCAAGAGCTTGCTCAGATGTACTCTGCCAAATAGAACCTCCAACTGCACTATTAATCACCAACCTTGTTTTAGGAGAGATGCAATTAAAGAAGATCGCCACCTTTCTATCATCGTCTCCCTCATAGTGCGGAATAAAAGTAAAATGGCATTGAAGGCCGTAGCATGTGAGAGGGAAAAAATAAATTTTTCATATGCGGAATTACACGTGCAATCAAGAATCATGCTTTATGGCATGTGATGTTACCTTTTGTTTATGAGTTCAAAACTCCAAGACGATCAGTGTTAGGTTTGAAGGGTTCAAACCCTCTAACGTTGATCCACACCACCCACGTCAAGATGCAAGAACGCTTTCTTGAAAGCCACCAATTGACCACAACAGAGAGGCTTGCTATGCGCTCAATATGTGAAGAAGGAGGCTAGGTATATGTGCTCAGAAGAGTGAAGTCTCCAGCATGAAAACTTCACAAGAGTGGGAATGGTATATAGACGAATTGGCTAGGTTCTTTTGGAAAACCTTAAGGAGGAACTCACCAACTAGGCGCACAAGAGAGGGAGAGAATTAGTGTATCAAATCAGAATTTTTACTTTACTTATAATGAAAGTGGCGCACAAGTGAGTGAGACAAAGGTGGAGTTGTTGCAATTCAAAAATCCCAACAACCTCCCCTTTGAATCCTCATAAGACTAGGTCTTTATCTAGTCAAAATTCTGAACCAGTGGCCATCATATGACCACCAATTCATCCGCCCCTATTCAGCCCAAAAAGGGTCCAGATACATTTGAGCTGTTACATTCAAGTTTGAACCAACTAGCTCACTGATTTTCTCAACAACCAAATCTGATTGAAGCTTGTTGGTTTAACAAGATGACAATCATCTCCCACCAAAATGGCGCCCCAAATCAGCCCTTGGATATCTCCATAGATCTTCTCTTGATACAAGGGATTTGTTCCAACAAGATCTCATCTTATCTTTTCGTTATGAAACAACTTTTCATAGCCAATTCAAATTTGAATTCAAACGTTCAAACATTTAAATTCTAAATTCAAATTCAAATTTCAAATTCAAATTCAAAATTCAAATTCCAAAATTCAAATTTCAAATTTCGAATTTTAAATTTCAAATTTCAAATTCAAAATTCGAATTTCAAAATTCAAATTCAAAATTCAAAATTCAAATTCAAAATTCAAAATTTAAATATTTGATAATTAATTTAACTAATTAAATTAATTAGTAATGTCTTGGACTATCCAAGCTCATTAACAACACCATGCGCCCTCTCCCTCTTAGGTGGGCTTCCAAACTTCATCTTGGGCTAACAACCATTATTAGGCTCAATACCTTTAATGTTATATCATCATGACATTAAGGTGTTAGTGTGTGACCCATTAGGTCCAACATAACCACTGACATAAATGGGCTCGGGCCCAACAAGCCCACAACCCATTTAATGACAACACAGAGCACTAGCAATGCTTTGTTTCCCCAGAGTTAGTTAGATTAATGACTTGATCATCCTATTACACATATTTGGTTGCCGTATGTATTTCTTTTCGTCTTGGTTACCTTCCCATAAAACCTAGGGTAAGGAAGCGTATCAACCCTTGCGGTTTAGGGTAAGCTTTATTCGAAATAGGGAATCTTCAATTTACTGACTCTAAAGGCAGATCATCTCATGATCTCTTTTACTATGCATAGATTCATGAGTCCCTGTAAATGTCATCCCGATTTCTCCGTTTTACAGATAACCTAATCTCTCACAGAGATTTGACAAATTCCTTCAGCTTATCACCCTAGCCCTGTGCTTTTTCAGGACAAGCCCAACAGTATACCTATGAGTCTCCATGTTTCAGGCAGACGAGGTATATAGTCAAAGCATGCCTTCTAGAACACAGTCTAGGTAATAACTTCTGGTCTAAGGAAAGACATACCCAAATATAAAGAGACTACTTTAATGATACTATCTGTGAGATTTCCTCATAGAGTCTCTTTTGTGGGTCTGTTCAGTGCGAGCTATACCCTTATAGATCCACCCACGACTTTAGCTAAGACATCTCCATATCTGTAGTTCATGAGGTCTTTACCTTGCATCCGAATACAAGTAGATAAGTTGTGCCAGTCTTACCCGAGATCACTGATCCCCATTCTCAGTGTCTCTAGACTAGGAACATAAAATTAGGAATAAATACCCAATATCCTTGAATCCTCATGATCGTGATCTCATCACAGATACTCAAGAGATACCTATTTTATTCCAAGGGGTTTATCCAGTTACTCATATAAAATATTAACAGTAATATTGAGACAAAATATGAAACAGGATAAATAGTGCTTTTATTTATTTGCGACAATACAAAGGTCCACATATGTCCTAATCTAATTAAAAGATTGTCTCTAGGATATCCATATACTAACACGGACACTTTCTGATAAGTTCCTGGAACCTATTCCAGGTTGCGCACAACGATTCTCCTTCAAGCTGGCGAAAGTTAGTGATCTCATTCACCAGCTGATTGTACTTCTACATAGAAAAGAACTCGGCAAAGAACTTTGTTGACAAGTCTTCCCATGTCATGATACTATTCGCTAGCTGCCTTTCTATCCATCTGAGAGCCTTTCCCTTAACAGCAAAAGGGAAAAATCAAAGCCTGATAGCATCAGCAGACACTCCATTGTGCTTAGTAGTGTCACAGATCATCAGGAATCGATCTATGAATTCATGAGGGTCTTCCTCCTCAGCACCAGAAAACTTAGCCCTCTCCACCAAAGTAATTAGAGATGGCTTCAGCTCAAAATTATTTGCCTCCACCGTCGGCCTGAGTATACTTGAATTTCGCCTATTGAACACCGGAGTCAGAATGGTGTCCAGCAATCTTGGAGGTGGGTTATTTGCGTTGTGGCCTCTGCCACCAGCATTGTTGTTTTTCGCCATCTCTTGTATTGGTTGTACAGGTACGCTCTTGAATTCTTCCCAAATTATCTGCTTGGCAACTTTCCTCAGTCTCCTATCAGTCCTTGCAATTTCAGGATCAATCACAAAGTCTTTAGGAGCAATTCTACCTCGCATAAAACTCAGGGGAAAAAAATTGTTAGCAGCACCTGCAAAACACAGAACAAGATAAGATAAAATAAAAATCCAATCTCAAAGATCAACGGTTATTTATAATATTGTAATTAACAATCCCCGGCAACGGCGCCAAAAACTTGATGCTCACCGGCAAGTATACCGATAGCACAAGTAATACAGTAAGTAAGTAGAGTATCGTCTCCACAGGGATTGTAAACTAAGTACCACAATAACCAGTCCCCTTAAGTTGGAAAATTCGGTTGTTTTGGAAAATAGTGAATTGATGGTAAAATAGAGACAAATATTTAAAATATATAATTTTCAATTTAATAGCAATGGTAAAAATAAATTGGATTTTTGAGAGAATAATAAAAAGCATTGCAGCTAAGATATACGCACCATATAATTCCCACTTTAAACTTTGGATTGATTGACAACGCTCATTCAATTTAATAACTCAGACAAATTATCATCTAAAAATAATTAGTTAAATCTTAATCCCTTGACAATCTAACCCTTTAATCCAATTGGAACCCTAATTCCTTAGCAATCCCGCATAAAATTAAGCATTAATCACGATAAATCAAACGACTGCAACTCACACAAGTCTATCCTTAGAGCATGCATAAATTGTTACCTTACCCCCTTTCAGAATCAAAAACCCCCATATTCCTATTGCGAGCCCTAATTCCCAAATTATTATCTCCTATTAGGTTGATCAAGTCTAACAGAAATAATAAACAATACGCACAGGGTAAAAATAAAATATAATAAAATAAACGAGCAAATATAATTCAATCCATCGCAAAAAGGGTTCACATAGGGTTTATGACCCTAACTACAATAAAAGAAATTAGCCAGCCATAGACATAGCTAACATACAATTAAAAAATAGAATTCAAAATAAAATTACTATTAGAAACGAAGACTGATCCTCTGCTCTTCTCCTCTTCCTCGAATCCTTGTTTCGCTCCGTCATCAAAAAGTATCTCCAAAAATACCCTTGCAGCGTCCTTTTAAGTTCGAAATTGCCTCCACGCTGAAGTTCGCGCGGGTAGCGCGAAACTAGCGCAGCAGTAGCGCCATAATTATACACTAGGTCGATTTCTCGTGCGGGTAGCGCCACACTGGCGCTGCACCCGCGCCAACTCTCTGGTCTTTGTACTGCTTTGCTGAAGTTGGCGCTGCAACAACGCCAAACTGGCGCGAGTAGCGCCACTTTCCTTTTTCAATTTTTCGCAATTTCCTATTTCTTCTTGCTTTAACCTGTAAAAATTCTAAAAAATATGAGAAATAAACTGAAATGGAAAAACTAAATAATAAAAGAAATTAATATACAGAAAATACTCTTTTATGATTAAATTCTTATTATTTTTGGCTTGGAAAACATCACATGCCAGAGGCACATCACTATGATTGCTTCAATTTCTCTATAATCATTTAAATCTGCTGGGTAGTATCTTAGACAAAATCCAAGCCAAATAACTCTTCATCTCTAACCTCAGACCAATAGGTAGGAGTCTGACACCTCCTAACATATAATGCCTCATTGGGTACCATGCCCAGGCTAGCATGATAACTATTGTTGTACGAAAACTCAACCAATGGTAGATACCGATCCTATGTTGAGCCTTGCTCCGAAGTGCAAGCCCTCAACATGTCGTCCAATATCTGGATGGTCCGCTCAGTCTGTCCGTTAGTCTGAGGGTGATAGGTTGTACTCAATCTCAACTGAGTACCAAAGCTCTCTACAGCGCCTCTTAGAACCAAGATTTGAACTTCGGGTCCCTATCACAAATGATACTCTCGGGCACCCCATGAAGCCTCATAATCTCGCGAACATATAGCTTGGCCAACTGCTTTGTAAAGAAGCTCACCTTTACTGCAAGAAAATGGGCAGACTTCATCAATCTGTCCATAATGACCCAAATAGAGTTGCAACCAAACTGAGTCTTAGGCAATCCCACAACGAAGTCCATGAAAATGCTTTCCCACTTCCATTGCAGAATCTCAAGAGGTTGAAGCAAATCTAAATCTTCGATGATCTGAGAATAAGATCTCAGGTCACACCCACATGTAAGGATTACTCCCTTGAGGTATTTCCTCCAAACTGTCTAGACAATATGCTCTTTACTCCGTGCAAGTTCATATACTCACTTCCACATGCTTCAATACTAGCGTCTTGAAGCTATAGCAACATCGATGAACGGTTCCCTAACTTAAGTTTTCATGACCTTGTGCCAATACTGATCCAACACCCCCACACGAAACATTACAATATTTCCTAACTCGTCTTCCAGGTCTGAAGTGATCAAAATCGAAACTGTCGTTCATTTCTCTGTCAAATTCTAAAAATCATACTTCGCGTTCATGAACTCAAACAAGCACAGTACCATTCATAGTAACACGTCAATAGTAGCATTATCTGAGATAACCCTCAAACGAGCCATAACCTATTATCCCCAGACATTCCTGATTTTGGAAATACTCATGAAGTGTTCCTAATCCACAACTGCCTTTAATTTACTAGGATCAATAGTCACCTATCATTAGGGATGGTCTGACCATATACTCTATTCCACACAATAACTTGAGTGAATTTAGGTCATATTCCATGACTTTAGTCGTGTCTCGACTTACAATTTCCATAAGTCGTTACTCTTTAAAATAAAGTCATAGTTCTTTCATACTATAAAACCATGTTCATTTTAGTCAATACATGTTAATTTCGATATCAATTCACATAGTAGCGTACCTTAGTTCACGCAAACCTACAAAATTAAAAATTCAAACAACAAAATAAATAAAAATAACTCTACATAACGGTATACCTCAATCTCCACGGCGTCTGCAAAGTCAAAAGTCAATAAAGGGTGAAATAACATCGATATATTACCACAGTTCTTAATATTTCTTTCATGCTTAGTACTTTCCATGGTGTTCACATACATATACAACAGATAAGCTTTTTGGGCGTAATACTCCAAAGTCATGGAGGCTGATAAACACTTGGTTTACCATGTTTTTAGGCCAAATTACATAAAGATTATATGGTAGATTGCATGGGAGTCAAGATGTTATATGATAAAATAATAAAGATTTGAGAATTGAGCTAATCTTTTGATATCTTGCTCATTTTGAAGGTAAATCCACAAGATTAGGTGCTAAGCAGTGTTAAAGGAATCTTAACAAGATTTGAAGCTCAATCTGTCAGCCCAATCTGCAGGATCTTAAAAAAACAGAAACAAATCAAGATTTGATTAGGAATTGATAGAGATTCATGGGGAGATTTGATGAAGAATTAAAAGATATGGCTTCAGAGGTTATAAATAGGGAGTTTGGGGTCAATGGAATTAACTCATTCACAGACACACCACAGGAAATACATAGAGACCCAAGGGAGGAATCCTGTTGCGGAGCGTTGGAACACTGAAGAACCAAGTCAACATCACACCAATGGAGGCTTGGGGAACTATTTTCTTTCTTATTTCTTTTCAATGCAGTATGCTAGGCTAAACTTTTATGTAATTAGGGGTAGATGGAACCCAATTGAATCTTATGCTTTGAATTAAATTGTCTCTGAATTCTTTTTTTTTATAATTGAATAAATTTATTTGTCTTTAATGCTTTCAGTTGCGACTTCGGCAAGTGCACCGGTCATTAAGTAATAAAGTGTACCAGAGTACGAGATCGTTCCCACGAGAATTTGGTTTCAAATACTAGTTCGCTAATCACGGTTTAGTTGGACAATCAATATTTAGATGAAGAGAATTGAAACTAAAAAGAAAACAATTAATAACATGCAAATTAAAATTCAGAATTAAAAAGCAATTAGAAAGATGATTGATTTAAAGATTAAAAACAAGCGTAGTTAGGGTTTCGACTTCCCCCAATCTCCTTTATATGCTATGAATTAAACTGTCAAGAATCTGCTCTTAATATAATGTCAATCAATTCTTTCTAAGTTAATTAGGGCTCAATTCCTTATTACCCTAAATCTATGTGATCTTGAAAGAACTCTAGTTCCCCGATTATTCCCCAAGAAAATATGCATTAAGATCAAGAATTTAAAGATTGCACAATTGCCCTATGTCTATCCCTAGATCAAAAGGATTATGATAAATTTATCAAATCAGGGTTCATGCACCAACATCCCTATTATCACACAATTCCCCTAAATCAATCTATAAGAAGAAAACTCATAGAAAGCATTAAAGACAGATAAATCTATTCAAATATAAAAAGAGAAGAATTCAGAGATAATTTAATTCATAAACATAAGGATTCAATTGGGTTCCATCTACCCCTAACTACAGAAAAATTTAGCCTAGCATACTGAATTCAAAAGCAATAATAAAGCCTCCATTGGTGTGATGTTGACTTGGTTCCTCAGTGTTCCAACGCTCTGCTACAGGATTCCTCCTTGTGCTTCTTCAGACACCTCTCTGTTGTTGAATGAATGATTCAATTTGTCCCAAGGCCTTCTGTTTATATATGAGAATATACCTTTTTAATTTCTCTTCTAATCTTTGTGAAATCTCGTTCATATCTTGATTCAGATACCAAATCTACCATGGGCCTGAATTTGACTGCATCAGGATGTTTTAGCGCGCTGTTAGGATGCTAAAACGTTCTCTTAGTGGATTCTTGTCTGCCTTAGGGCGTTTTAGTGCGTTGTTGGGCGCTAAAACGCCCTCTTCGAAGGGTGAATTGATGTTGTCAGCTCATTTTAGCGCGCTGTTGGGCGCTAAAATGCGCTCCTCCAGTGGATTTCTTCTATTTTCCTTTATTAGAGCATTTTAACGTGTTGTAGCACGCTAAAACACTCTCTTTTAGCTTGCAAATACTTGTAATCTTGCTTCTTTGAGGCTTTCAATCATCTTGTTGCATTTCTTAGGCTCTATAAAGCCTTAATGGATGTCAAAATACCTTAAAAATAAGAAGTATTGCAAGATGTTAGCTAGAGATTAATCTTTGTGATATTATGGTATTAAACCCTAATTTCCATGCAATTCATGATATATTTCTTGTATAATTAAGCCTAAAACCATGGTAAACCAAGGGTTTATCAACTATTCCCAGATTTAAATATTGTTGTCCTCAGCAATCAACTAGAATAAACTACAGGAAATCAAGCAGGACTTTTCAATTGCATGGAATTTGATAGGAAGGATTCAATCAGAGACATGATTACAGAGCATTCAGACTCAAAAGAATGGTACATCAATCAACAAAATTCATAATTCATCAGTTAGAAAGTTCAATGAAATTCTTTAAGATCAAGAACAAGGGGAGATTTTTGAAACATTCCCTCACTAGGATTTCAATGCAGTCACACTCAACTGTTTAGAGGTGGTGTTTCACTCTTCTTCCACTGAATCAACACTACCATAGGCTTGCTTATATTCTCGCTCTCCACAGTTCTTATGATATATCAAGTAGATCAAGAGGTCTTCATCAGTGACCGATCGGTGACTTTAGACTATTTTTCTTGCGTTGGCCGACCGATGCCATTTTAAGGGACCGATCACGTGGACTATTTAAAGGACCCCATCCCAACAAGATTATATTCATTAACATTTTCTGCTTATCACTCATACTATTTATTTGGTTATCGTTAGATTAATCTGAAATTAACAACAACTAATTTTTCTCTTTTTCAAACGGTTAATATCAAATTGATCCAAGAATAACCAAATAAACAATAAGAGTGGATATTGGTAAATATAATCTTCCTTTTTAATTAACCTACTCTTTCTTCACGTAATATACATACATATAAAATCATATAATTTTTTCAAAAAATGATGTAAAGCTAAAAAAAATTAATAAATCATAATCATGAGCATCTATTTAAAGTTTAAAATGATGATTCTATCAGAGAAGGGGACAGTTCGAGAAGGAAATGAGCAATAACCAAAAATTTGAAATGACCATTTACTATGCTTTTGAAATCTTGTGTGCTGTGTGACTCAAGATAGAGTTCGGCTAGGCTAGGGTATTTGTCCACACATGACGTTTAGCAATGGCAGGGTGTGGTTGCTAGAGAATGAAATCCAAGCAGACGTAAGAAAAAGTCACGTGCTTGGTCTTGCCTTTTTATATGTCCTTTTTAATCCCTTTTTTTTATTTATTTCAATTTTTTTAAGACATACTTTGACAATACATGTTGAATTTTTGTTTTAATAAAATGTATTTTTGAACTTAAATTTTGTATATATAAAAGATTTTAGGGGTGTTCATCAACTGATCCAAATCAATTCAAACCGCGGTGACCGAACCAAAAAATCGATAATCAAATTAACTGAAAATCTAAAAAACTACATATTTTAATTGGATTAGATCGATTTTTAGTTTGCTTAGTGAAAACTGATCCAATGTATTATGTATTATTATTTAATTAGAGTAGAGTACTTTTTAGATCCTCAACAAATATCACGAGCCCAATTTAATCCCTTAGAAAACAAATTCGACTCGTGGTCCCTCTAAAATTCAAAATAGACCCATGTTAGTCCTTTTGAGAAACTAACTTGGGTCTTCTTTGAATTTCAGAGGGACCACAATTTTAACTAACTAGGTTTATTTTGAATTTCAGAGGAACCATAAGTCAACTTTTTTTTAAGGGATTAAAATGGGCCCTATGATTTTTGCTGAGGACATAAAAGTACTTTATTCTTATTATTTTTGAAATTCTGCTAATGCCTTTTTTCCTAATTCAGTATCCCTTACTCAATTACTTTTTTAGTTTCGAACCCTAGAGTAGACTATTCCTAAATTCACACCCACCCGCGTTGCGCCTCCTCTGTCTGAAGAACCCACTTTCGTTCCATAATCCAAAGGCTCCCTACACCACCTCATTGGAGCCATCCCTTCCATTTCCTCTATGCGACAAGCCTACTCTAACTCACCTTCTCCGCTGAAATAGTGAAGTATGAAAGAGAAAGATGGTGATTTCGAATCTTGTTATTTTGTAGACTTGGAATCTTGGATGTTATTGATAGCAAACTATCTTGTTTTATTTTTTTATTATTTATTACTCTATTTCAACTCTTCATGAGTTTTAAGACTTATTTTAGTATGAAGACTTGAATTTTTCAGTGGCTTGTAACTTTGTATGGCTTCATTTTGATATAACTAGTGATTTGTATGGCTAAACTTTTAGGCATTTTAAAAAACCAAAAATTGATCCAATCCAAACTGAATTAAATTAGATTGGATTGAATCGAATTTGAAAAAAAAAATCCAAATAGAATAAATGATTTAATAATCAAACCGAAGGGATTGAATCAGATGATTTTTGCTTTAAAACCGATCCACTTAAGACCGCAAACACCAATATAAGATTTGCAATTTTATTCATATAAATAATGTCAAGCTTGTAGATCAGCATGTGGAGCAAGAGCAGAATGTTGATCTGCAATTTTTCTAGAATTATTTAACCTAGAATGTGGTCTTGAGTTTCTCCAGTAATTACATTTGTGTGGTAAATTTCTATTACTCTAAAGAGTTTTAAATATGCTTAAAATTTTAAAAATCAATTCTATTTTTATAGAATTGTAGTAAGTAGAAATAATTATATTTTGATTCTACATATTTATATTTATACTTTAAAATTATTTATTTTATAATAGAAATAAAATTATATTTTAAACCTCTTTTTATAATATTATTTTTTAGCACAAAATAATTTTAATATTAATATTTTTATATTAATTTTTATAAGATAAATTCTTCTAATTTTTATTTTAGTAGGTAATTCTTCTAAAATTTAATCAAAACATAACCTATGTTTATTAGTATATTATACATTTTGATATGGTATTCATCTTTTTGGGCTTTTTAATCATTTTGATGTGGAATGGAAGAGATTTCATCAATTTAATTTTTTTGCAAACTATTTACCAACTTATTGCAAGTGAAATATGTATTGGATGTGTGCGTTTAAGTCGCGTACACCCCCATGCATGTCTTGCATGGTGCTAATTTTTTCACAACTCGCACATGGAGGTGATAAATAATCTAAATGTTTCTCTTGCATTAAATTAATATATAATGGGAAATATAACTCTATATTTTTCTTGTCCTACACATCCATCGATAAATGTGCATATCTTTTTTTAAAAAAATGATGGATCCCACGTGTTTTGTCTCTACAGCATGGGACATTGACCCATTTGCCACAGTATTTGCAATTATTTATCTCAATGTCGGAATTTAGTGAAATTTTCCCAAACTGCCACATCTGCAAAAGTCTATCCACTTGGCTAAACGTGCTAGGCTGCTGGCCGAGATTAGGTGGAGCTTTTTCCACGTGTTAGCACCCTTGGGTATCTCGTTGGGCTGCTGGCCAAGATTCTCTGAGATATTTCCACGTGTCAGAACCCTGGCTTATCTCGCTGGGCTGTTGGCCAAATTTCTTAGTCTTATTTATAGTAACTACACCCCCCCCCCACACTCGCATCAGCAACAATTCGTCGGTGCTCTATTTTACGTTGTTTCTATTTCAGTTTGTAATTGTTTCTTTCTGTTGTAGTTTTATGTAATTATTTTCAAAATGAGTATTGGTAATGATTCAGTAATTGCCATAGTATATTACAATGGAAGAAATATTCTTGTCCTAATGGGCAAGTTTTCGAAGGAGATGCGAAATTATTTCGTATGAGCCTACGGTGTAGTTTTAATGAAATGAAGAACACAATATATCAGGAAATGAGATTACAACTGGGGCAAGTTTTCTCACGGTTGACTGCTAGAATACCTCAAGACCTGATAGTTGGATTCCCGTAGAGATTGTTGAGGATAAAGATGTCGCTTTAGTAATAGATGCATTTCAAGATCATCCACACTCCACATTTATTAAACTCTATGTGGAAGTAGACTCTAGTGGACAGTCTAGCAGTCAATATTCTCTCCTTTCCATTCACTCCATCGGAATTAACATGGAGCCAATGGTGAATCCTGAAGACAGATATGTGTCACCCCAACCCCCACCAATGACTACGGAAGTGGTTCCTGCTCACGATATGTATGATCTGGCATGGCATGCTGACAGTTTTGAAGAAGAGGTGAACGAAGGCGTTGTCCCGGAAAGTGACTCATCGGACACGGACGTGGATAGCAATTTTCATTCATGTCCCTCCACTATTGTGTGTCATCTGATTCCTTCACCTGGCATTGTTGGAATGCACGAGCCGAGAGTGGCAAGTTAGTATCCCGAATAAAAATTAATTTTTAAAAAATTAATTTTAAACAAACTAGATATTGATTCATTGCAATGAATGTGTGCTGATACAGGAGAATAGAGTGTTCCGTTTTGGTTTCAAATAAGTCACTATACGCATACTAATTGGACTCACCCAGATCAAGAGTTGCCGGCAATGGATGGAGCATAAGTACCTAATTGGCAAATGAGTCATAAGCTATATAAAGACCAGGTGTTTGACAACAAGCATGATGTGCAGATGGCAATAAAACAATTTTTTATGGGAGAGCACACAACCATTGAATATAAAAGTGATACCAAAAGATTAATCATGGTATGCAAAAATCACAATAACGGTTGTCCGTGGAGGGTGAAGGCATATGTTATAAAGGGTGGCACTGAATGGATTATCGAAAAATGGGTTAACGAACATAACTGTGTTAACTAGACTCTTTCTCAAGATCACAAGCAACTGAACTCTAATTTCATATGTTCAATGATTCTAGGTATGTCAAACAAAAGCAATTTGTATTATTATATAACTAAGTTATTAATAACAAATTGTTTGACCACATACAGAGATGATAAGGGAGGAGCCAAATGTGAAAATTGCTTTAATCCAGGAAAGGATATCAACAAATCATGGGTTCCATATATCATACACGAAGGCATGGAAGGCAAAGCAAAAAAGCAATTGCCAAAATTTATGGAGATTGGGATGAATCCTACGCTTTTCTGCCAAGGTGGTTGGATAACATGTAGCAATTTTCAACAGAGGCTATATATAAGTAGGATCTGAATGATCATTTTGTTGACAACTGGCTGGATCAATCTCATAAGGTGTTTGACATGGTATTTTACACTTTCAAATAGTGGCCGATGCATTCAATTATTGCAAGCCTGTTATTCAGATAGATGGTACGTATTTATATGATAAATATCAGGGGACCCTATTAATTGTAATTACTGTGGATGGAAACAATTATATGCTACCGATTGCATTTACGGTGGTAAAAAGGGAGAATCTTGATGACCGGTCGTGGTTTTTAGACCTGATATGAATGCATGTGACACAAAAAGAAGGCATGTGTCTTATCTCTTATCGACATGCGGCCATTCTATCTGCAGTCAACAATGCGGCGCTGGGCTGGCAACCACCCAAAACATACCATGTTTATTGTATTCGGCATCTTGTTAGTAATTTCAATCACAAGTTCAAGAACATTATGTTGAAGAAGCAACTGAAGAAGTTAGGTATATTTTAGATACTGGTTCTTGTATTGTTTTATATGTCCGTGATGAGATATGTCGTAAGTTTCTGTCATTGTTACCTTATGCAGGTTATACAACTTTTCGGTTGGATTTTGACGTTGGATTGGAAAAATTAAAAGAAGCAGGTCCTCAAATAGTCGCTGGATAGATATCATTCCGAAAGAGAAATGGAATATCGCATACGATGAAGGGGTAGAAAGTTTGGTCACATGACCACAAACTTGTCGGAGTGTGTTAATAAGGTCCTTAAGAGGGGAAGAAACCTTCCTATCACGGCATTGGTGCATCTCACATATGCCCAATTGGAGCAATATTTTTTGATGCATGACCAAGAGGCCCATGATGAGATGGCCAAGGGTAATCATTTCACCAAAGTATTCTGGCAAGCATATGCGGTTAATCAGCAAAAAGTCGCCACACACTAGGTAACATCTTATGATCCTCAGAAGACACGATTTGAAGTGCAAGAATAGCGTAACCAACGTACGCATCAAGGTGATAAGAAATGGTCGGTTTCATTACCTGATCAGACATATCAGTGCGATGAATCTACTGCTTTTAGATACTCGTGCAGTCATGTTATAACGGCTTGCACAACCACAAATCGTGACCATATGCAATACATTGATCCTGCTTACAGTGTCGTATATCAATGTCAGGTATACTCAATCGACAATGAGGATTTCATACCACAAAGTCAAGGACTAATTGTAATCCCAAATATGTCGGTAAGGCATCAGAAGGGAAGGCCTAAAAGCAGTCGTATACATAACGAGATGGACATACTAGAAGGATCCACTACTCGCACGCGATGCGGTTATTGTAGGATTTTGGGCCACAATAAGTGTAACTATCCTTCGCGCCAGCCTACTGAGCAGAGATGAGTTAGGGCGTTTCACCAATATTATGTTGCCGTCATGTTATAACGATGTATGTAACTTTGCGGATGTATTATATGCATATCATTAAGACTAATATTTTATGATCCTTTGGTCGCACAATATCTAAAATAACATAAAGATAAATATGACATAAATATCCTCCATACATCATCTAAAATAATGGTCATCTCACCATGGGCTATATGAGATGTCTGCGTCTCAGGCTGCCAACGCTTGACAAGAGCATAAATAAGTGCATGGTCAATCTGAAACAATAAAAATGGGTGAAGTATTCAAATTATTACAATTAAAACATGTGAACCAAAATAACCAAAACAATCACATCGTGGTTGCGCAGCCGCGCAACGTGAAAGAAACCTGCCTGCCTCAAGTACGGATGAATATCCTCATGTATATGCATAGATCATGTGTGGCCGTCATCCTGACATTAATTCGCCGATCTTGCGAACCATTCCACACATATGTGGATATGTGCTTCTCCTATAATGTCAAGAGAGAGGAGTCAATGGGCCCTGGTGTAATCAACCTATGAGGAGAGCTTGGGGAGCTAGGAGATGTGGGGTCGTGCTCCTCTTGAGGCGGTGAACCACGCAATGAATCAGACAGTAAACTAGGTGGGGATGCCATGAATCTATTATACCAAATATTTTTATTTTTATTTTTGGAGTTACCCAACCCTAATTATCTTTGAGACGAGTTGGCTCCCTCCGGTATCCCCACGAGCTTCGACTCTTTGAGCCGGCTATGGGACTAATCCGGAGTGCGGGGGAACAGTGATGGCTAAAGGTTCAGCCCCCTCCCCAAGAATGCATCAGCGGGAATCGAACACATATCCAACCCCACTAACTCAGTGCCAAGTTACCAACTGAGCTGCACCCATTGGGTCCAAATATTTAAATAATCATATTCATGCTAATTATAAATATTAGTATAGCAAAACATCTCAAACATCGTACATTTTACAATCCTAAATTAATTATCATTAAAATTAATTATTTACAACATTAGATTAAAAATATAAATTAATTAACATTAAAATTAAATATTTAACATATTACGTTAAAAATAAATTAATTAACATTATAAAAAATCAACCAATATTACATTCCTTTTTATTGACTTAATTTAAAATTATCAAATTAAAGATATCAATTCTCCTATAATTTACATATATTAAATAATTTAACAAACATTACACATGTCATCTATCTTGCGATTTCAAGTCCTCAAAAAATTGATATCAGTTATATATTTTTAATTATCAAACACGTCAATTTTTTAGAAAGAACTTTCCAAGAAGCAGATAAGATATATATTTCCAAGAATTAATATGATATCAGTTAAATATTTTTAGAATAAATTTAGGGATTTAACATATTTCAAACTTTTCCACGAAAAAAAATCCAAATATACGAAGATGATTGCATTCAATTCAATGTCTGACAATCTTCTGCACAAGAAACCAAAATAAATTATGGAATGCTGGCATGATGGGAAGCTAGTGATAACTAAGCGTTAGGCAGCAGTGAATTCTCAAAAAAGGGAAACCTATTTTCACAAGAAAAAAACCAGCCTGCTCATGCTCATGTCACTAAATTTGCAATTTTGGCATTGATTGCATGCTAGAAATGGCCCCATATGCTCCTACTCTAGTAGTATTACATCACGGTAATTATTTAAACTCTATTCCCATTCCCCACGCTTTCAGAAAACCAATATAATGATATATCACGCAAAAGATCCATATTGTATCGACACTAACATAAGGTACGGAACACGATATAATATATAAATATTTTAATTTTAAAAAATATTAAATTTTAATATGTTAAGATACATTTTGATATTCAATAATACTTTTAATTTATGTAGTGTATATTATATTAATATTCAATAATTTAAAAAAAATAAAATAAAATTTATAATATTCATCAATTTTATAAAAAAATATAAGATATTTCAAATATTTATATTAAACTCAATAAAATGATAATCGTAATTCAACGAATCTAATAGTTGAAACTAAAAACGTAATTCAACGCAACCTTCAAACCCTTTTTTTAAGTTTCTACAATGAGTATTAGAGTGTTGAGATATGAAAAAGTGTCAAATACAATACATTAAGTTTTTTAAAGTGTCGATGCAGGATTGATGGTGAAAATCACCTGATTAGGTAATTTGAACTTGATCTCAAAAGTGTCAATCCCACATTAAGGGTGTTTGGTGTAAGTATTATGGGGAAATCATAAGAAAGTGGGGTGAAGATTTTTTTTTTACTATGTTTGGTATGAGTAATAGTAAAATTATCTCAGGATAATTTTTTTTCCATCATTTTCGTTTTTAACTACACATGAAAAAAAAAAATCTCATCCCGCCCATGGTATTAATTTTTTTCCACCAACTGGGAAACACATTTTCACATTTTGAGACAAAAATATCCTTATACAATATATCAGCAAATATGTAAAAATGGGTAATTTTGTCATTTCGATTCAGATTCTCATCAATATTTTACAATCAACCAAACATAGCATCAATAAAATTAACCCAACTTTTTCAAAAAAAAAAAAAAATTTATCATACCAAATACTTTTTCGTAACTTACTCGGAAAAAAAGATTTCTTATTATATTCCCACAAAACTTTTTTTTCGGTAAAAAAAAATATCTTCTCTATAAAACGTTTCAAAAAAACACTGATCTAATAAACTCTGTAAACGTTTGTTATTCTTCAATAACACAAAATATTATAAGAAATAATGTGCAAAGAAGTTATTTGCAAGGTACTGAATTTTGTTTACTAACACATTAAATACGTTATGGCCAGTTTGGAGATATTTTACAAGTGAACATAAACTTTTGCAAGATAATACCATTAAAGTGATACTTTATGGATTTGCGCAACTCCCGGCTTTTTCTACCTTATCGTGAAAAGGGCTTCAATTACGGACAGTACAATAATACAGCAAAAACGAAAGAACCTAATAGCATTACCAAATGGGTTTTATAAGAGTTATGTTGTAGGAAAAATGATTGTGTAATATTATAGAAATTCGTTTTGCGTGCCTTAATTTTTTATTTATTTTTTGTTTTAAAAAGTGTGGGCCCCACAAAATGTTGTGAGTGTAGGAAAATTTGTTGTGTTATGTTAAAGGATAAAATGAAAACCCTTACCAAATTCATTGATTCGTCCAGCTAAAAAAAAAAAATTTGTTGTTACTAAAAAAAAATTGTCAAGTTATACATTGTCATTAAAATAAATTTATATTTATAAATTTTTTTCACTTACAACTTCTTATAATTAAATCTTAATTATTGATTTTTATCAATCTAAATATTATAATTTGTTGGGTCATATTTATTAATTAATTATTAATTTTTAATAAATTATAATCATTAAATTGGCAGAAATCAACAATTAAAATTTGATTGTAAGCGAAAACATGTTATAAATATAGTCTTCTTCTTATGATTATTCTGTATTGCAAAATTTTGGTACATTAACCATTTCTTTAAAAAAATAGTAGATTTTTTCAATGATTTTTTTTTTTGTGGTTGGCATTTCAGTCTTTCTTTCTGTGAGTATTAAATTTTAATCTTTATTCATAAATTATAATAATTATAATATTTTTACTAAGGGTTTAATATTTTTTATGTTGTAGAAGATAAATTAATCTCCTACATACATAAAAGTATATCAAGCCAATGTTGGTCCATATAAGAAGAATAAAGAAAAATAAAATATGAATCCCACAAGCCACACACTGCTATACGTATATAAGAGATAAATTTATCTCTTTCAATGTAAGACATATTAAATGCTTTTACTAAATTAAGTAGCAATATATGATTAATAAAGCTTAGGGATAAAGGATCAAGGTACGAGGGGATAAATCACTATGTAGCAATATATGATTAATAAAGCTCAAATGAGTAATGCTGAAAAACAAAAATATTATGTGATGGAAATTATTCACTTATTTAAAAATTAAAAACATGATAAATCATTTTTTTAAGTTTTTTATTGTTGGAAGCGGGGTTAACATTTTTTTTAACTCGAATATTGAACTTGCTTGGAACTATGTCTGCTAATCTACACTCGTTTCAACCATATAGGAACTCGAAAGGAAAAAAAGAAGTCAAAATTGATATTTGTGGGGGTGGAAGATGGTTGAGGTGAGGGGCACAATATTTGGATTATCAGATTGAGGCAAGGTATGGTTTTAATGGGACTGTAGTTTGTCCTTTGACATGATACAAAATTTTTTTTTACACACACAATATTTTGTGAAGCCTGTATTTTTTAAAGCAAAAAAATAAAAAATTAAGGCATGCAAAATAAATTTATAACATTACATAATCACTTTTTTTACAACATAACTCTTATAAAACCCTTTATTAAAATCTCGAATCTGCCAACCGCACTTCCCCATTCCCCAATAATTGCGTCTCTTTCAATTCATGTTTAAAATAGAAAACTACACATCCCCATAGATTTTAGTGGCCCGTAGCAAAACATTCACGCAAATAAACTACGTCAGGTTTTAAATAATTGCTGTTTTAAAAGTTTTGATTTGTTTTAAAAAATTTATTACACGATTTGAATATATACCGTAAAATAACAAGAGACGAGAGAAATATTGAAATAAATCTGTATCTCATCCTAAAAAAAATAACAAACATAATAAACTAAAATAAAATATTATCTATATCTCAAATTCTTCCCCCTCAAGATGGAGGGACACTTCATTTTGAAAAGAAAGAAAACTAAAACGAAGCTTCACGAAATATAAGTCGGAGAAATCGACAACAAATCAATTGGAATAACCATTAGTTTGAAGAGTTGGTAAAGAAATGGTGTTGGAATGAACATCAACAAAGGAAGAAAAAGACATCAGCCAAGGAAGGATTGAGATAGACATCAGCCAAGGAAGGGCAGGGAAAAAGATAATGTTGCAACTAAAATAGAAGCCAACGGAGCCAGTGTAACTGGAATAATCTGTGGACCAGGCAACAACAGAGATAAATGCTACAATTGGAATACAAGCCGACGGAGCCAATGTAACTGAAATAATCCGCGCACCAGGCAACCATAGAGATAAATGCTCCCCCTGAATGGAGGCCAAAATAAAGCCAAACAATGGCAAAAATAAATCAAATACAAGCCAAATCAGACTTGAATAACACCACAAACATATGTGAGAATAAAATAAAATTGGCAGAATACAAGCCATAAAAGAACACATGTCGGTGAAGGCGAGTCAAATCGTTGACTGCAGAGGAAATCCAACGGCGGACCCCTCACCGTACGCAACTCGGCCGCGGCGGCTCCTTCGGCTGTGGCAACGGTCGAAGGCGACGACAACAGCAATGCCGGTGGCGAAGGAAGCGGATAGAGGGATGGACAGTGGCTGGGTCGTCAAGGGTGACATAGCACAACACTTGCAGCGACGAAGGCAGGAACGAGAAGAAGAAACTATGAGAAGCAGAGAGAAAAAGAAAAAGGGAAAAGTTGGGAAAGTCAATTCCTCATGGTGGATGATATCTTTCTACTACCATATTAAATTTATGACAAAGGGTAAGGAAAGGCGGATAAGGATTCCTCTCATTAGGCTCTGATACTATGCTGCCGGAGGAAATTGGTAAAGATCTATTTCTTGAAGGGGAGTATTTAAGATATAGATAATATTTTATTTTAGTTTATTATGTTTGTTATTTTTCTTTAAGTGAGTTGTAGAGTTGTTACAACCCTCACTCGTTTATTTTGATGTTACGTTTCTTAATCTTTCTTGTTCAAACTTGTTGCTTATGATCTATACGCTACAGCTTGAGAGGGAATGTTAGAAAGAATATTTTTAGAATATTTTTATTATTTGTAAGGATCTATTTGTTTATTTCATTTGGATTTAGATTAGGTATGAGCTAAGCTTGTTAGTGTTTCTTTATATAGTGTACTCTCCTCAATCATTCAATATACATATTTATTTCAAAAAAAAAATATAAAACATCAATTTGACCCAAAAGCTTAAGTTGGTATGTGAGATTACATTAATAGTTTTATATATCTCTAATATTTTTTCTTCCATCACAAGAGAGCTCATTGAGCTTGAAAGGTGGATGATGCATTAGGTGCATAATCCCAGCCTACCTGTGCTAAGAAATTTCTCAAAGAAAATTGGAAGCGACAAGGATCGAACTTATGACATCGAGACTCTGATACAATGTAAAATAATAAGAGACGAGAGGAACATTGAAATAAATTTGTATATTGAATTGATTCAAGAGTTACAAAATATAAAGAAACATTAATAAGCTTAGCCCAAACCTAACCTAAATCTTAATGAAAAAAAATAAATCTTTACTAATAATAAAGATATTATTACTAACATATACAAGGAGAAATAACTCGTAATATATACCAAAATATTTCATAAAATAAAAAAATGTCATTTTTAAAGTAAAAACTTACCATGAAGGAGTATATAGCGTCCACTTGTTTCTTATCACTCTAGGTATTAACATGTGTTTAAGAAGTATGCATCTCGATGCATAAAATAAAATAAGATAGGTTAAATTAGGAGGGAATTGTCGAAGGAATAGAAAATAAGTGGTCCCTTTTGAGTAAGTGCGTTTGTACAGTCCAGCTGGAAATGCCGTCAGCAGAAAAAAAGGACACACAGAGAGCTATTCATGATATACACAATCCCACGCTTTCCTCATTTCTCACAACTAAATTAAGTTCGTACAGGTAGCCTTTTGGCTGGATAATTGGATTACAATTGTAATTATCTTTGATTTATTATAATTAAAATTATAATAAAAAACTAATTATCATATTACTGGACACAAAAAACAGCTTCCTCCTGATATAAACTTTCGTGGGCCCATTGTTTTTTTTTTTAAAAAAAAAAGAGATGCACAATTGTTGATGAGTGTGCAAGAAACTCAACTTTTTTCCTCCAACATGACAAATATAACAGCCAAATATAATATACTTGTATTGGATTGTATTGATTATTGAATCACACTTTTTATTTTTAAAAAGAAAAATATAACTCTCCTATAATTTAACCTCTATAAAAAGGTTGAATATACTTTATATGAGATTAATATTTCTCATGAGTAATAAACATAATTAATTTTGTTATTTTTTGTAACTATGTTTAATATTTTTTATTTGTATTAGTAACAATGGTTACAAACAGTAACATAATTAATTTTATTTAGGAAAAGTTTATCAATGACCTTGTGATTTGCTTAAAATCATTTATGTTCCTTTAATTTTTTATCACATATATTCTTTTGCAAATCATAGAGACATATGTGATAAAAAATTCACAAAAATATAAGTGATTCTAAAATAAATCATAGAAACATTAGTAAACTTTTCTTTTTTATTTATTATTAGAAAATAAAATCATCCCGTGAAATATTAATCTCAAAATATATATAAATGATACGATACGTATTCATGCCCTAGATGCCAGACACACATGTTTCTGTTCTGAGCGAGTATTCTGTTCTGCGCACACGCGCGATTATGTTTGAAGGAGAAAAAGCAGATATTTTAAAACTTGTACAACCAGTGACAACTGGATAGCCACAACCAGCTTCCATATCCATCAAACACGGCATCATTTTACTGCTCCAAATTTCCCATTATCTTTTATAATTATCAAAATATATTTTTATAATAAAAAAATTATTTGTCATTTTAAATGATATAAAATTATGTCATTTTAAGAGAGATATATAAAAAATAATAAATTTTTTATTTAAAATTAAAAAAAATCACTCACTTTCTCCCCCGTACTTTTCAATCCTTGTGTCTATCTTTATCTTAAAATAACATAACTTATATCTTTTAAAAAGACAAATATCAAACCCATTTATAATTTAATAAAATTAACATAACTATGGTAGTTAAAAACTAATTTTGAAATTATGTTTTTATATTTTTATGATTTTTTTCCATTATGATTTTATTTTTTATTTCTTTTTATTTTTAGATAAAAATTCAATTTTAATTACCTTGAATATGATTATCAAACACGTGGTGAGTAATATCAAATTTGAGTCCCTCATATACAACGGTGCAAAAACTTATTCGAGAGAGCTTTGTTGTTTATGTGATCCTACTTAGCTTAAATTATACTAATAGAATAATTCGTAAACTGATGGGAAAAGCACCATTCTAAGATTTTTAGGTAAAACAATTGTCTAGTTAAACTTGATTGGATAAATTTTTTGAAACTAATACAGTCAAATACGTCACTGATATTGACAGAACTAGTATCGTCAATGATACTCACGGGACTCGTGCTATGTTAACATCACGTACACAGTTCCATTATTATAAAACTTCGAAAGGTCATAACTTTTGTCTTGGGTATCTAAATCAAATGTTTTTTTGATTTCACACAACTTTTTGAAATCTACGCAATGACATTTCATTTGACATATTTTATCGTCCACAAATATAGTTCGTATTTGTAACAATGGTACCAAAATCACTAGAGCATTTAAATCCAAAAGATGACACTTACGTTTTTACGTTTCTACTAAGGTGATACGTCTTAAAACGCAAGTAAAAACTCTTCTTAGTAAAAATTACGTGTAAAAATGTAAGAACTTATGTTCTACCATTTTTACGTTTTTACTTAAACCAAAAAATCAAACCAGGTCAACTTTTAACCATGATTGATTTTATTTTTATATTTTTAATAAAAAAAAACCTATTTCCATTTCTTCAAATCAAATGCACAGTATCTTCTTCTAATTATTAAAAAAAAAGTCCTCATGCGATGCCGCTGTATTTTTATTTAAGAGTTGTTAAACTTTATTCTTTTGATGTTGTGGAACTTAGTTATAGGAGTTGTTAAACTTTTTTTTTGTGTTTTTGGACTTATGTCTTATATAATTATGTGACTTATATATTTTAAATATGAAAATTATTCATTGAATTTTGAGTAGTGACTTATGTGATATTTTATATATATATATATATATATATATATATATATATATATATATATATATGAGTAGGATCCTTTGACACCAGTGTCAAATTTGAATTTTGACACCTCTTCTGAGAGCCATTAGATAAAAAAAATAAACGACTCTGATTTGTAAGCATGTGACACTATTGATTTTTTTTGATCTAATGGCTCCCAGATGAGGTGTCAAAATTCAAATTTGACACTGGTGCTAAAGGATCCTACCTCTCTCTCTCTCTCTCTCTCTCTCTATATATATATATATATATATATATATATATAATTTTGTATCTTGACCTTAAATAGTAAACATTTTACGTTTCGTGTCGTTTCTACGATTTACGTTTCTACCATTCCTTTATGTTTCTACGTAGAAACTCGATTTTAACAACATTGGTTCCATCAATACCAATGACGTGTTTGAATTTGAAAAAATTTATCCAATTAACTGTAACTACAGAATTATTTTGCTCAAATATTTTAGACAGGTGCTTTAGCCTAAACTGATAGATATTATCTTTAAAAAAATCTAACATAAACTTTTACTAAAATAATAATAAAAATTATGATAGGTAGTTCTAATCAATGTTATAAAAATCAGACCGACTCACTCGAGTCGACCCGGAAACCGGTGAGCCGGTCATGTAACCAGTTCGGTTTTCATATTGGACCGACTATGTTACAGAACCGGTGTGACCGGGTGCAATCCAGCCGGTTTTCGTAAAAATTGGTGACCCGGCCCGGTCTATAAAAAAAAATTAATTTACTTTCACAAATTAATGTCTTCTTTTTTTTTACTCTCAAACACAAATGATTTATTTTCTTTTGAAATATTTGTGTGATTTGTAGCTTATTAACTTATATAGATTATGTACCTACAACACTAATATTATCTTGATTATGCAATATGCAGGGAATTTTGATTTGATTTATAGTTAGAGATGTCGTTTACTGAACTTGAAACACTAGTATCACAAATATTATATGTTTGATTGATATTTTGTTGAACAATAATGTGTAATTTATTTTTTTCATATTAAAATATTTGAAATTGGTATATTATTTTACAAGTATTTAAGTATATTTATAGTTTTTTTAATATAAATTGTAGATTTACATATACTTACTGGGTCATGCAGTTGAACCAGTGATCCACTTGTTAAACCAGTGACCCAGTACCTCAATCGAATCAATAACCGAGCCCAATTTAATAATATTAGTTCTAATCGTAAACTTGCACAAGGTTAATTACATGATCAAATAATAATAGCAACATGGGTGGGGAGAGTCGTACTAATAATAGATCCGAGAGTGTTCAAATTAAACTAATTAAATAATAAATGAATTGATGAATATATCCAACAAACTAACTTTAGTTAAGCTGAAATAATCCACATAAGTTGATTCGTATTTTGTTATAACATATGAAAGAATTTCATTTTAATTTTATTTCAAAATAAAGTACTTTTTCAGACCTTAACAAATATCAAAGCACTTAATTTAATTCCTTAAAAAATCTGTGGTTTTTTTTGAAATTTAAAAAATAGATTCATATTAATTCTTTTGAAGTATTAATGTAGATTTTTTTAAAATTTTAAAGAAATCATAATTTTAACTATTAGAATTTATTTTAAATTTAAATAAGATCACAAGTCAATTTTTTTCTTTTAAGAAATTAAAATGCTCATTGTGATTTTTGTGAGATGATATTCTACTCATTATTTTAATATCTTAATTTGAATGGCACATGTCCCGATATAAGTTAAAAGCCTTATTTTTTTTTTAATAAATAATCTTTTTGGTTCTCGACAAATTTCACGATGCTCATTTTAGTCCCTAACAAATAAAAGGCCTGGTTTCTACGAAATTCAAAATGGACTCATTTAGTTGAAATCGTGGTCCTTCACAAACTTAAAAAAATATTAGTCCCTAAAAGGACTAAAATGGATCTATTTTGAATTTCTTAAGGACCGCGATTGATCTTTTTATTTGCTAGAGACTAAAATGAATATCGTAAAATTTGCTCAGTACCAAAAATGATATATATATATATATTTTTTAATTTCTCATTAATTTATCGCAAAGCGGTTCGTCCTAATCCTACTGCACTGACACTGTAGAGAGAGAGAGTGAACAGCTTTGGCCAGCTATAACTGGCACAGTAACGGCACCATTTGCTATACACCACATCATCTTTTTGTCCTTTTTTCTTGGTATTTGAAAAATCCAACCTGGCAGCTGATGTGGCACACTCCTCGATGATGTGTACGTTGGGATAAGAGGACATGAGCTTCTTTCACAAGCCACTTGGAATTGAAATTCAAATTCAAATTGAAATTAAATTTCTCTTTTTGGCTATAAAAGCTTCTTCAATGAGTCCTCCACATTGTATTTCAGCACTTCAGAAATCCCCTCTTTCTTTCTGTAGTAACTGTTCCAAATGTCTAGGCTCTTAGGATTGTTTGTGAGTCTTATGTTGGTGTTTGGGGTGGCTATGGCTACCTCTGCCAAGTTTGATGAACTCTTCCAACCAAGTTGGGCTTTGGACCATTTCATTCACGAAGGAGACCAACTCAAACTCAAACTTGATAATTATTCTGGTAAACCACTATTATCTGATTGTTACTACCCTCAAACCTTGTTAAGCTATCATCCACCCTTTAAACACTTCAAAAATGTGAACTTTGCTTTATATATGTTTTCACCTTTGAGAGCTTTTCAGTGATGCCCTTTGGGACATTTTCCACTTACCCATAATTTGATTCCCAATAATAATATTAATTGCTATCAATATTGGGTTGGACATTTCAGGTGCTGGTTTTGGATCCAAAAGCAAGTATATGTTTGGGAAAGTCACCATCCAGCTTAAGCTTGTTGAAGGTGACTCTGCTGGAACTGTTACTGCTTTCTATGTAAGTGCATAGAATATTTCTAATTAAATTTTAATTATTAAATATTTATTAATATTCTTTTTTGTTAAATAAGAAAAACTTTAAAAATATGTTGAATATATATTAACTTTTTTCATTCAATATGATTAAATATTAAGATAATATTTTAAATTAAGTAATAAAGCTCAATTAGATAATATGTACTCTCCCTCACTAGTTGTATATGGAGATGCTCTACCTCTGGGTCCCTATTCAATAGTTTGCAGTACACACAACTCAGTTCAATGAATCCAACATTTCCCGAACTACAAAATAATGTTACTTTTTTTTTTTTTTTATTAATGGGATTCATGAAAAGAATAGTACCATAGCTATTAGTGGCAGCTACCTACTACCATTTACCCCGTTTATCAATTAATATTTGCATTTATTACTTTTGTCCCTGCCTTTTCAATCCATGAACCAATACTTTAATTCAATTGAGGGTACTTCATTTTCACCATGATCAAGCAAATAGTGCTAGAGGGTATTCATATTATTGTGGTTGAAATGACTTTTCACTTTTTTTGACTCTGACATTGGTGTTAATTTATGTGATGTAGATGTCATCGGACGGTCCAAACCACAACGAGTTTGATTTTGAGTTTTTAGGGAACACCTCAGGGGAACCTTACTCGGTTCAAACAAACTTGTATGTGAATGGAGTTGGTAACAGGGAGCAGAGACTCGACCTCTGGTTCGACCCCACCAAGGATTTCCACTACTACTCTGTCTTCTGGAACCAACGTCAAGTTGTGTAAGCATCCTTTCTCATTGTTCTTTAATTGATGCATTGCTTAAAAGTGAAAAAAAGGCTCTTTGCATTTAATGTAGAGTTATTTAGAACTAGTGCGGTTTAATAACAAAAGTTAAATAGAAAAAATGGGAATATGCTTACATGGGTCTGAAAAAAGCTGTCAAGAAAACACGAATAATTTTTGCTTTTCCCAGTGGTGGTTGAGCTATCATAGGCTTGGTGTCATTGTGTCCCCGTTGGGCACACAAAAACAAACCCATGGAAAAGGGGATGGAATCTTGAACAATATATAGTAATACTCCTAACGAGGTCCTTTTGCAGAATACATAGACCTATGTCCTTTGTTTCTGGCAATTGTTTTTGGACACATTAGCAATTTTCCATGCGCAACTTTTTATTTATTTAATATGGTACGTGCAAGACTTTTTTTTTTTTTCAACCTTTTTCCTTAATGAGGTTTTACATATATTAATCATTTTATTTATTTGTTTATTTAATATTATGCAAGAGTTGACCTGTTTTTTATTTCAACCTTTTTCCTTAATGGGGTGTTACGTACATATATTAATCAACTATATAATAAAAAGAAATCGTGTATAATGTTGATCAAATTCTAACATTCGATGTTTTTGATATGATCAGATTTCTAGTTGATGAAACGCCAATAAGGGTGCACACAAATATGGAACACAAAGGAATTCCTTTTCCTAAAGACCAACCCATGGGGGTGTACAGTTCTATATGGAATGCTGATGATTGGGCCACGCAGGGTGGTCGTGTGAAGACAGATTGGAGCCATGCACCTTTCATTGTAACATACAAGGCTTTTGAAATCAATGCCTGTGAATGCCCTGTGTCAGTGGCTGCAGTGGATAATGCTAAGAGGTGTAGCAGCAGTGAGGATAGGAAGTATTGGTGGGATGAGCCTACGTTGTCCGAACTAAGCTTGCATCAAAGTCATCAACTTATGTGGGTTAGGGCTAAACATATGGTCTATGACTATTGTACTGACACTGCTCGGTTCCCAGTTACCCCTGCTGAGTGTGTTCATCACCGTCACCAGTGAGCAAGTGTTAATTAAAGCAAGTATAATATGAAAATGGGTGTATGAATATAAAAAGTTATGGAACATGTCCTTCATGTTTTATAATATTGTAATATACTGCCACGGCATAATGTGAATTATATTTAGTCTCTTGCTTCTTTGTACAATCAATTTATCTTTGATTTATCCATTTGAAAAAGGGTATTCTAATATATTATAGAATTGTAAATAATGTGTACAAAGGGTTCTTTATTTATAGAGAATATTTGACCTACTTTTAACCTAATGAGGTTGGCCCAATACAACAAAGGGCTTGGCCCAATACAACAATAAATGACTAAATAAAAACTAAATAATCAATATTATTTACAACACTCCCCTTCAAGTTGAGGAATAGATATTTATCATTCCCAGCTTGCTAGTAAGTTCTTGAAATCTGTCTGAAGGAAGCCCCTTTGTTAATAGATCAGCTAATTGACGCCTAGTGGGAATGTATGGAGTGGTAATCAACCCGCTATCAAGTTTCTCTTTGATGAAATGGCGGTCGACCTCAATATGTTTAGTCCGATCATGTTGAACTGGATTATGAGCTATACAAATAGCGGACTTATTATCACATAGCAGCTTCATAGGTCCCTCACATTTTATTTTGAGATCATCAAGTACAATTTTCAGCTACAGTAACTCACAAATGCCTTGAGCCATAGCTCGAAATTCAGCTTCTGCACTTGATCTGGCAACCACATCTTGTTTCTTACTTCTCCATGTCACCAAGTTACCGCAAAGAAACATGCAATAACCAGTGGTAGAACGACGGTCAGTCACGGATCCAGCATAATCAGCATCTGTGTAGACTTCTAAAGATAGATTGCCATCACGTCGGAATAACAATCATTTACCAGGAGTACCTTTAAGATACTGAAGAATTCTCTCTACTGCCTGCATGTGTTTTTCCTTTGGATCGTGCATAAACTGACTGACAACACTAACAGCATAAGCTAGGTCTGGTCTAGTATGGGCCAGATATATCAATTTCCCAACTAGCCGTTGATATTGTCCTTTATCAACTGGAGGACTCTCTTCTTCATAGCCCATCTTGTGATTCTTCTCAATATGAGTATTAGAGGGTTTCCACCCGAGCTTTCCTGCTTCTTTGAGAAGATCAAGAACATATTTCCTCTGGCTGATAAAAATTCCTTTGCTTGAATGAGCTACTTCTATCCCTAGGAAATATCTCAGTTTCCCAAGGTCTTTGATTTCAAACTCAGAGGCAAGCCGTGTTTGCAGAATCTGTCTCTCCACAAAATCATCACCTGTGATAATAATATCATCAACATATACAAGGAGCACAGTAAGCTTCCCAATTTGGGAGTGCTTGAAGAAAAGAGTGTGATCTCCTTGGCTCTGTCTGTATCCTAAGGTCATCATAACCTTAGTAAATCTTCCAAACCAAGCACGAGGTGACTGCTTCAATCCATACAAGGCCTTTTTTAATCTACAAACTTTATTTTCCCCTTCACAGAATCAAAACCAGACGGGATTTCCATGTAGACTTCTTCTTCTAACTCACCATTGAGGAAAGCATTTTTCACATCAAATTGATTTATATCCCAATTGTAATGGGTAGCAAGGGATAACAAGATTCTCACTGTATTCATCTTTGCAACTGGAGAAAAGGTTTCTTCATAATCAATGCCATAGGTTTGAGTATAACCTTTGGCCACTAATCGAGCCTTATATCTCTCAAGAGTGCCATCAGAATTATATTTCAGGGCATAAACTCATCTGCACCCTACTGCTTTCTTTCCGTTGGGTCTATCAATAACCTCCCATGTTTTATTTTTCTCCAAAGCATTCATCTCCTCTTGCATGGCTTGAGCCCAATTCCTATCTTTCAAGGCTTCATGTACTGATTTTGGGATTGTAATAGAATCTAGTGCTGAAACAAAGCTTTTGTGCTGCACAGAAAGATTAGCAGAGGAAACAAAATGGGAGATAGGGTATTGAGTACAAGAGGGACATGAGGAACAAGTTTTCTTGTGACAAGATCTTTTTCCTTTTCTAAGAGCAATAGGTAAGTCATCAGAAGTAGAAGCAATGGGTAAGTCATTAGAGATATCAGAAGAAATAGACAAATCATGAGAGGAAATAATATTAGAATCAGAAACAGGAGATTCAGGAGACTCAGAAGAAATAGGAGATTCAGGACTTACCAGTGGTTCAGACGATTGAGGTTGCTGGTGAGACAGTATGGGTTGTATCTCAGGTGTATTTGAAGGTTCTGACACACCAGGAGCAGACACACTAGGAAGAGAGAAGATTGATCCAGACTCAAAGAAGGAAGGGGACGAGTCTTCTGAAGAACTATTCTCCCCCTGACGATGAGGACCCAGGAAATAAGATTCAGATTCTTGAAAGGTGACATCCATAGAAACAAAAAATTTCCGACTTGGTGGATGATAACACTTGTACCCTTTTTTATAAGGGTTATAACCAAGGAAGACACACTTAAGAGCCCTAGGACCCAACTTACTCCGATGTTGTTTATGAACATGGACAAAGGCAACACATCCAAACACTCTTGGTGGAAGGCTCTGCAATATGGGAACAGAAGGAAAGAAGGAAGTCATGGAATGAATAGGACTAATATTGTTAAGGACCCGTGAAGGTAAACGGTTGATCAAAAAAGTTGCAGCTAATACTGCTTCTCCCCAATAAGAACTAGGAACAGATGTCTGAAAAAGTAGTGCTCTAGCAACTTCAAGAAGATGACAATTTTTCCTTTCAGCAACCCCATTTTGTTGAGGGGTATCAACACATGTGAGCTCATGAATCATACCTTTGTCTGAAATGAATTGTGACAGGCGTCGATTGACGTACTCAGTACCATTATCAGATCTGAGTCTTTTAATACCCTTACCAAACTGAGTCTCAACCATGTGATGAAACCGAATAAATATCTCTGGTACTTCAGACTTGTCTTTCATCAAGTATATCCATGTTATCCGAGTACAATCGTCAATAAAAGAAACAAACCACCTTGCACCTGAAACACTGTGCACTTTAGAAGGGCCCCAAACATCATAATGGATAAGAGAAAAAGGCTCCTTGCTTTTAATAGTGCTAGAAGGAAATGACACTCGATGGTGTTTTGCAAATTCACAAACATCACAATGAAAGGTCTCAACCGACTTATTGAGAAACAGAGAGGGGAACATAGACTTCAAAAGACTAAATGGTGGATGCCCCAGACGCTTGTGATGGAGCCAAATCATAGACTCTGCAGTAGAAGGATGACGTGTCATTAATAACTGATTTTTGCTAGCATGGTCTGGAAGGAGATGATACAACCCATCCTGTTCATTAGCAACTCCAATTGTCTTCTTCGTGGTAAGATCCTGAATAAGATAATGAGAAGGAAAAAATGTGATAGAACAATTCAAATCAGTTGTAAGTTTTTGAGTGGAGATAAGATTAGTAGAAAGCTGAGGAACATAAAGAACATTTTTAAGAAACAAGGAAGGTTGAATTTGAATGTTACCAGAACCAATAACTGATTTATGGGATCCATCAGCTACGGATATAGTATGACTACCAACAGTAGGATGATAAGAACAAAACAACTCAGTACGACAAGCCATATGATCAGTTGCACCAGAATCCAAAAACCATGAGGTTTTAAAATCAGTGCAAGAAGCAAGAAGAGATATAGAACGTGTGCTCTTACCAGATAAGATCGAAGAACTATCATGCTCGGCCATTCTTTAACAAAAAAAGTTAACAACCAGCGATAAAATCAACCAAACAAAATATCAAATGACCTCTGATCAGAAAAATAATTACAGATCCAGACAGAAGACAAGAAGACGAGAAGAATGGTGGTGGTCCGGTCCAAAAACACGGCCGTACGCGCCTCCACGTGGCGGAGAAAGGAGCTGCGCGTGGGATTCACTCGCCGGGAAAGGGGCGGCGCGTGAGAGCGCGTGGAAGGGCTTCGCCGGCTGAGATTTTTCTGGTGTGGTCGTCCAGTGAGGGCGCACCTGTCTGTGGGTGGTCGCTGTTGAAAAGTCGCCGGAAAGTGGGCCAAACAGTGAAGACAGATCTGATTGGAGGCGGTCGGAGGTGTTTCGATCGTTTGTGGCGGAGGAACAATGCGTAGAATGATAGATCGGAGGAAAAATAAGGTCAACAATGGTCCCCTTGGTCCAAAAGGTCCCCGGAAAAATTTTCCGGTGGCGGCTGATGGCGGCAAGAGGCAAAGAAATTAGGGTTTTGTTAAAAAAGAAGATAATATATGCGGAAGCAAAGCCCTCAGATCGAGAGCTCTGATACCAACTTGAAAAAGGGTATTCTAATATATTATAGAATTGTAAATAATGTGTACAAAGGGTTCTCTATTTATAGAGAATATTTGACCTACTTTTAACCTAATGGGGTTGGCCCAATACAACAAAGGGCTTGGCCCAATACAACAATAAATGACTAAATAAAAACTAAATAATCAATATTATTTACAACATATCCTCTTCCTAAGAACTGTTTAATAGAGAAATGTTTAGGTAGTGCCTAAAATAGATTAGGTCAATTAGAAAAAAATATTTGTCAATTGAAAGGACTGTCATTTTAAGTGAAATTATAGAATTTTGATAGTTTTTTATTTTCTTTCTTGTTCACAAAATTTTCAGTTTCTCTTATTGTTTGATTATATAAAGGAGAGAGTATATAAAAAATTATTAAATAGTCATCTAATAATACAATAGATTTATTTAAAATAATATAAATTCTTTAAAATAATAAAAAAAAATTATTTAATATATTTTAATTTATGTGGGGATGACCCCCCCACTCACCCCACATTGGCATCGACTTTTGGCAATGGGTAGTTGGGTACCACAAGCTCACGGGACGTTTGATTAGAGGAGTAGGGAATGGAGATAGGCTTGTACCATACTTACTATGGAGACATGCTAGCAAATAATTAAACAGATGAAACCAAAAATTGTGGGCCAAAAAAATTTAAGAATCGAGGACTTAGCTTTGTGGGGTAACGTTTTTCATATCGATGTACATAATTTTTCTTTGGCCTTAACGATCATTTAATGAATTCTCAGCAATTTGCAGTTGAAAATACCTAACCGGGAGAAAAATTTCTTGATGGACTGTTTTATCGTTTTTTTTTTTTTTTTCAGAGAGAAGATACAAGAATCAGATTCATTGATCAAAAGAAGAGCGATAAAATCAGGTGCATGAACAAATTGAAAGCAAGGGCAGAGTATCAGAATTTTTAACAGTACCATTTAGAAAAGGACTTATCAAATCTGATAATCACTTTCAAAACCATCTTTTGTTTGAAATTGAACAAAAAGACTCAATAATTATATACATGACATTTTTTATTTTATGTAGAAATTTGCAGAATCGGTAAAATTTTACATTTATATACATGACATTTTTTATTTTATGTAGAAATTCGCAGAATCGGTAAAATTTTACATTTTTCTGACTAAACATATCATTATCATTTTCAAATCCTTTATTTTTGTTGTTAAAAATAGAGATAATTATATTTGATCATGATTTTTTTTTTTTTTTTGGAAATAATGATCATGATCTTTAGAATAGTGCAACTTGGCAACAAACATGTGAAAACTATGCGGTAATTTGTGTGGTTGACGTTGACCCAATAATTATAATTAGATTAATTCGTTGTTAAAATGGCTGGGCCCTTGCTTGTGTGGACAATTGAAGTTTGTCTTTTTAGTAGAGGAAAAATTTATTTTACCCAAAAATTATGATTATTGAAAATATGCTGAAAAAATATATTTTTTGGAAATATGACCAAAAAGGTAAAAATATTGGCT
The DNA here is from genome assembly GCF_033153095.1 of Gastrolobium bilobum. Classification (NCBI taxonomy): domain Eukaryota; kingdom Viridiplantae; phylum Streptophyta; class Magnoliopsida; order Fabales; family Fabaceae; genus Gastrolobium; species Gastrolobium bilobum. The sequence continues at coordinate 68,707 of NW_026895147.1, read as the reverse complement.
CAAATTCTTGATTTTATATTTGATTGATTGTATTATTGAAAAGGGTAGGATATTATAACAATCAATTAGTGTTACTACTAATATTACTACCAATCAATTTCACCGTTAGATCGATTATGTTGATCCAACAACTATATTTATTTTTGTCTTTGTATGGTTATGATTTCCCATATCTAATGTGAAAGCATTAAATATGATAAATCACAACCATACAAAGGTAAAAATAAATATAAAGTATTAAATAAGAAAAATCATAACCATATAAAGATGAAAATAAATATAACTGTTGGAAACATAATCGATCTAACAGTAAAATTAATTGGTAGTAACACTAATTGGTTATTACAATATTCTTCTCCTTTGATTTTTTCAGAAATTTTTTCAGAATTTCTGTATAAAATATGGATAAATAAGATAGGGTAGAATATATTTATCACCAAAAAAATTTATCACCTTTACAATCAATCTAATCACCATTTATTTTCGTCAATCTAACGGTTATAATTTATTGGATTTATTGAAAATTAATAATTAATTAATAAATACGATCCACTAATTTTTAATAAATTATAATCGTTAAATTAATGAAAATCAATTATGATTATATTAATTATAAAGATAATAGACTTTTTCTTCGATAAATATATTCTTCCCCAAATAAGATTACCAATATCAATTTTGTAAAAGCACAAAATTTTTCATTGTAAAAGCTCGAAAGGTGATGATGGTTTCTTCCATTTGAAAGGGATAGTTATGGGCCTTCTTCAGTGAAGTATGACAGAAAAGTTAACGGGTCATTTTTTCAACTCAAATTATTCAATTGAGGGCCCTACTTGGTTAAATGATATGATGGCTGATGAGTTTTGTGGGTGAGAAAATTGAGGACTGTGTTTCTATGCCGGTCATGTTCAATACTTCAGTTGTTTTTGTATACTGAACACCTGAAAAGAGAAATTTCTACTTGTGACGAAGAGTATCTTAGAATTTTTTCAATAAGTAGGCTTCATTAATTAATTATATTTTAATATTTTAAAATATTTGAGTTTTTGCGCTGAGGAATTGATTGGGCCTAATTGGGCAATAATGTGATTTTAGTGTGACCTAATTTTCATGATCGATGAATTCAATAGACACACACTGTTATGGAATATTTTCATATCTTAACCACTTACCCAAGGATCCTTAAAGGATAACTATCCAATTATCATAACGATATAAAACAGTACGGCTGCTAAGGATAAAGTCTCTATCCCAACAGAAAGGAAGTTAAATCCTACTACAACTGGGAGATCTACACAAGCCCAAGAGGTAACCCTTATAAATAAGATGTTAAAGACCCCAGGTACATATGCTGAACTCATTTACTACTTCTGCCCACACTGTGCACACACCCACGTCTCGGCTATAAACCTATTGCTTGTGCGCAGTGATGGGGATATTGGCTATAAGCCAACCAAGATACCTATCCATAGGATATCTCTGAGCGCATACCCTTGAGGTATCATTATACGGTTTAATAGAACCGAACATTGGCGCCGTCTGTGGGGAACCGTAAAGTTCGATTCCCACCCAACTATAGTGAGCACGCAGAGCACAAGCGTAAAGCCACAGATAATCACCGCGGTAACAAGAGAAGCGCTGCCACAACCAAATCTTAATACAATGGGGCTCACCATGAAATAAAAAAGCATGAAGGGCGATCGTCGTGCAAGAAGCTCAAGAACCCCAATGCCAACGAGAATCTCCGTCTCTACAAGACCACGGCATAAAAAGTCGTGTTCAGATTAAAAAAACCTCCGCGAAAGAAGCGGGGCTCAAATTAAAAGATCACGGCGTAAAAAGCCGGGATCAGATAAAAAAGCCTTTGCGAAAGAAGCGGGGCTCAAATTAAAAAACCACGGCATAAAAAGCCGGGATCAGATAAAAAAGCCTTCGCGAAAGAAGCGGGGCTATAAATTAAAAGACCACGGCATAAAAAGCCGGGTTTAGATTAAAAAGCCCCCGCGAAAGAAGCGGGGCACAAATTAAAAGACCACGGCATAAAAAGCCAGGTTCAGATAAAAAAGGCCAACAAAGGGCTTCAAGTTTAAAAGCTTAGCCTCAACCTTGAGCTTCAACTCAGCCCAATAAAGGGCTTCAAAATTATTAGCTCGGCCTCGGCCTCGAGCTCAGCCCAACAAAGGGCTTCAAGTTTAAAAGCTCGGCCTCAGCCTTGAGCTTCAACTCAACCCAACAAAGGGCTTCAAAATTATTAGCTCGGCCTCGGCTATGAGCTCAGCCCAACTAAGGGCTTCAAGTTTATTAGCTCGGCCTCAGCCTTGAGGTCAGCCCAACGAAGGGCTTCAAGTTCAAAAGCTCGGCCTCAGCCTTGAGCTTCACTCAGCCCAACAAAGGGCTTCAAAATTATGAGCTCGGCCTCGGCCTTGAGCTCAGCCCAACGAAGGGCTTCAAGATTAAAAGCTCGGCATCAGCCTTGAGCTTCAACTCAGCCCAACTAAGGGCTTTAAATTTATTAGCTCGGCCTCGGCCTTGAGCTCAGCCCAAAAAAGGGCTTCAAGTTTAAAAGCTCAGCCTCAGCCTTGAGCTTCAACTCAGCCCAACAAAGGGCTTCAGAATTATTAGCTCGGCCTCGGCCTTGAGCTCAGCTCAACGAAGGGCTTCAAGTTTAAAAGCTCGACCTTAGCCTTGAGCTTTAATTCAGCCCAATTAAGGGCTTTAAGATTAAAGCTCGGCCTCAGCCTTGAGCTTCAACTCAGCCTCAGCCATAGCTTCAGGCTCCGAGATCAAAATGAAGACAGAAAAAGAGAGATGTGGTCTTAAGAAAAGTATAACACCCCAATCTGAGATAAAAATGAAGACGGAATTGGAGAGTTATGATCCTAGCCAAAGGATTACACCCCGATCCGATAAAAGAAGAAGAAGAAAGATAGAATTGGAGAGATGTGATTCTACGAAAAATGATCACACCTGTAAGAACCCGCACCATTAATTAAGGAAGTTAATTAATTAATTATGTGAAATTAGGAAATAATTCCATAATTGATCCTAATAATTATTATGAGGCTCTAATAATTATAGTAAGTGAGTAAGAATGCTGAAAGTCGTTTTTCGGAAGAAAAGTGCAGATACCGGTTCTGCTAATCGGTATAAATGTGTACCGCAAAAGTATACCGGAAAATTATAATAAGTGCATGATAATTACTAGAATAATATGTAGGACTTGTAAAACGAGTTTCAAGTCAAAATAATGAGAACTGGTGCCAGAAACTGGTACTGGCTATGAAAAGCGCGTACCAGAAAGGTGCTTCGAAAATTATAAGAAAACTATGATAATTCTTGTAAAATTGAGTAGGTTAAGAATCTAAAGTTTGGATTAAAATGCTAAGCATAGCAATTAAAGTTAATACTGTGGTTAATTGGTTAAGTGACTATATAAGCTTAGTGCACATGATCCTAGGTCTTTAATTGTTGCCTCTACGTGAGTCTCCCTCTGAATATTGAGCCACCTTGCTGACTTGGTGCTTCCTTGCCTTCTCTTCACCATTTGGAGGCCAAGTTGTCACCTTTTCACTTGATTCTTCTCCTCTTTCACCTTGTAAACACTTGAGTGAGTGTCTTGTGGGGGTGAGGTTCAGTTTTGCTGAGTTAAGGTACTGTTTGGGGAGGAGTTTTGGGGCTGAGTTCCTTGTTTGGGGTGGTTGGAGCTTTGTCTTGTTGGTGGGAGCTCCAAGTGGTCACCTTTGTGAAGAAAGGACCCACCTTGTTGTGCATTTTCGTGCACCCTTGAAGTCAGAACCTTTGGAGTTGGTAGTGAGCTCCAAGGACACCCCGTTTTGCTGAGTTTAAGCTGTGGTAAGTTGTACCAACCTTGGTCTTGAGTTTTGTTGCTTAAAGATGAAGTCTTGGCATGTTTAATGAATTAAACAAGTAACCAACTGTCATATGAACCTCAATGAACCTTAAGATGCATGTTTAAGCTTCTGGAAGTGTTAAAAATGGAACCTTGGAAGGATATCTTCGTGAAATGCAGAAACTGCATTCTGTCGCGAAATATCCGGATATTTGCCGTGGAATATCCGGATATTGATATCCGGATATGGGTATCCGGATATTGATATCCGGATATTTCCAGAGTGATATTCGGATATTGGATATCCGGATATTGCCTGTTAGATATCTGGATATTGCATATCCGGATATGTCCCCGAGGAATATCCGGATATTCTGGGTTTGCGAGGAACAGTAGCGTATTGTTCATCCAGAACTGATCTATGGGTTTGTGGACCCTAGTTTGAGGAAGTTGAACTTCTGTAATTAATTAATGTAAGTCAGAATCATGTGATTAAGGGCTTATGGCTTGGTGAGAAGCCTTAAGACGTAAAACGTAATGAAAAATCGTTGTCTTTATGTTGTATACTTGTAGAGTATGATTGTTGATGTATTATTGGTCCATAACAGATTGTGAATCTGCTGTGTTTGGACTTTGAGTTGTGGACTCTTGGCTTTGGGTGTTAGCTTGCAAGGTAAGCTTTCGTGTCCTCGGTTTAGCCATGTTGTGGTTCCACTATGTCCCATGAGGGTATGGTTATATGCATGTTGTGTTACATGCTTTGGATATTTTGAAATGCTTGAGCTGATATGTGCAATGGCTTATAATATGTATGTGTTGTTTCCACTTAGTCGGTAAGCCTGAGTATGTGGCGTCATACAAGATGGTGAGTCCGTGGGGGAGTGCAAGTAGCGTCTTGCATATTGTGTGGGTAATAGACGTATTCCTACATTTCTCTAATCAGTAGAATAGTATTGACACATATGACATGATTATCTGCTGCATTGCACTATTTTAGAACTGACAATGATAAACTGCTTTTAAACTTATATTGCACATGTAAGTGAGTTTGGGGTGGAAGATCATTGAGGACCCCTTGCCTTACTGAGATTTCTGTTTTAGAGATCTCACCCCACGTTTGGGGAATGCTTATTTCAGGTTCAGGTAGTATGGTGACTAATGCCTCTGGCGGCAGGAGGCCAGAGCTTAGCTGATTATGATATTTATGTTGTATTGTTGACATGACTGGATTGGATGCTGTTATGTTTTCCGCATTATTATTATGTTGTTGACGTTGAGACTTATCTTGGGCTTTGTTGCCTTATTTGGGTGAGCATGAGAGTTGTCCATGCCACTATGTTGTTAGTACTTTTGAGTTGAGTTGTATAAACTGCTAGTTGGTCCGGTCTACGTGTTGTAGTTCCGTGACTAGAGACATACTTTTTGTTGTTTTAATTAATGAGGTATTTTAGTTAGCTGTTTTTTTGCAATTGCATAGAGGCGATGTTTTATTAATTGATTAATAAGCAAGTTGGTAATGATAATGACATCATAATTGAAAAGAAAAAGATATTCTGCATTTTTAATTAAGCGCAGCTTAATACGATAGTATGATAACATTACCGGATATATACGAGGTGTTACATTTATGGTATCAGAGCAATGGTTCGAGGGAAAAACCTGTATATATTGCAATAGCTAGGATGTTTGGTTGTGTCTGTCTTGTGTGTTTACTTCGTCGAATTTTTTTATGATAATGCATATGTAATCACATTGCGTGGGCCTGATCAACTCATAATTTGTGTAACTTGTGCAGAGTCATGGTAAGGTCCGGGAGAACACGAGAGACTTTTGAGGATCAATCCGATCCTATCTTGACTGCATTGGCTGAGATGCAGGCGGCTATGTTAGCCGATCAGGAGGCCACTAGATTGACCAACGCGACAATGATGGACGCTGTTCGCGTGGCGAACCGGATAGCCGCAGAAGAGGTTCGTGAAGCGAACTGGAGGACCACTGAGGATGTCCTCGAGGCGAACATGACGATGATGAGAGTCATGTTGGAGGAGATGAGGGTTGGTCCTGCTGTAGGCCAGTTACTACCGCCACCACCGCCGCTGCCTCCACCTAGTGTTCAGGATGAGAGCCTGAGTCACATTGGCAGTGCTGCTCATGTCGCTGAGACGAGGGAGACTCTTGTAGAGCCTGCTGAGGATCGTGATGTGATTGATCGCCGGCTGAATTCTTTCAGGAAGCATAAGCCACCTGTGTTTGAAGGGTCTTTGGATCCTATTTCTGCGGCGAGATGGCTGGAATCGCTGGACAAGATATTTCGGGTCATGCAGTGTACAGACCCACAAAAGCTGATGTTCTCAACTTACATGCTGGAGGGCGATGCCCATGAGTGGTGGACGAACACCTCTCGTGCTTTTGAGATGCATGGCCGTGTTTTGACGTGGCCATTCTTTGAGGAATGCTTCTTGGGCAGATACTTTCCCCCTGATGCACAGGAGAGGAAGTAGGGGGAGTTTGATAGATTGGTTCAGGGCTCGTTGTCTGTTGACGAGTACCCGGCCAAGTTCAATGAGCTTGTGAAGTTTGTGCACTTCCGGATGGTTCCTCCTACTCCGATGTTTCTGGCTGCTAAGTTCCGCAGAAGACTTAGTAAGGTGATTGCTGAGCATATTGCTGGAGCTGCTTCGAGGGATTTTGGTACACTGGTTCAGCAGTGTAAGGACATTGAGGATGTGCAAGGCCAAGAGGGCCAAGGTCGACGAGACCAAGGGGACTGTCAGTTCCACTCCTGCTCCTACTTCTTGGAATGACAGGAAGTTTGCTGGTAAGGGAAAATGTGAACAGTTGGCGACGAGGCAGGCGCCTGGTCAGTTCAAGAAGACTGCTTCGCAGCAGGGGAGTTTTGCTAGGCCTCTTTCCACTCCGAGATGTGCAGGGTGCGGAAAGGAGCATGCTGGTCGTTGTGCTTCGGGTCAGCTGATCTGTTTCCAGTATGGCAAGGAGGGCCACTTCTCTAGAGACTGTCTGTCATCGACGGCGAGAGCCACAACTTTTCAGGCAGTTCCTTTGTAGATGGTTCCGATGGCTTCTACTTCGGCACCTGCGGTGCCACCGTCTGTTGGGCGTGTGTACAAATTGGATAGGCAGCAGTCAGACCGTGCTCCGAACCTTATTAGAGGTACTGTGTCTATTGGTGGTATTGCTGTTGATGCATTGTTTGATTTCAGGGCTACGCATTCGTTTGTTGCTACCCCGATTGCTTTGGGGCTTGAGTTGCACATGTCTGTGCTTTCTCCACCGTTGCGGGTGACTACCGCCACCGGAGAAATATGTGATTCTACCACTGTACATCGCGATGTAGCGTTTCAGTGGGATGGCCGTGAGTTCTTGGAAGATCTGATAGGATTGCCCATGGCCAACTTGGAGATTATTCTGGGCATGGATTGGTTGTCGAGAAATTGTGCACTGATTGATTTTTGTGCAAAGCGCGTGGTGATGTCTCCGTGTGATTTCACAGCTAGTTCCTCGCCATATATTTCATTGCTGCGGGCTAGGAAGGCCTTGAGAGCAGGGGCAGTTGGTTATGTCATGTTGGGAGGTTTGGTGAGTGGGACACAGGAGGATATCACTGGCATTCCTGTGGTGGGGGAGTTCCTCGAGGTGTTTCCTGAGTTTCCGCCACAGCGGGAGATAGAGTTCTCCATTGATTTGTTGCCTGGTGTAGGGCCGATTTCATTAGCTCCATATCGGATGTCGCCACCGGAGTTGGCTGAGCTGAAGAAGCATATTGAGGATCTTTCAGCAAAAGATTTCAATCGGCCGAGTGTGTCTCCTTGGGGAGCACCGATCATCTTTGTGAAGAAGAAGGACGGGACAATGCGATTGTGCACCGACTACAGGCAGTTGAACAAGGTGACGATTAAGAACAAGTATCCCCTTCCTCGGATTGATGATCTGTTGGATCAGCTCAGGGGTGCTTGCGTGTATTCAAAGATTGATCTCATGTCCGGATACCATCAGATTCGGGTGAAGCCGGAGGATGTCCCTAAGACCGCGTTTCGGTTCGAGATACGATCACTTTGAGTATTTGGTGATCCCGTTTGGACTCACCAATGCGCCGGCAGTGTTCATGGATTACATGAACAGGATTTTCCAGCCTTATCTGGATCAGTTTTGATCGTCTTTATTGATGACATTCTGATTTACTCCAAGACTGAGGAGGAGCATGCGGAACATCTGAGGATTGTTCTACAAGTGCCGAAGGAGAAAAAGCTTTATGCTAAGCCTTCTAAGTGTGAGTTTTGGCTCAAATCAGTCAATTTCCTTGGGCATGTGATTTCAGCGGATGGAGTTGCAGTGGATCCCAACAAGATTGAGGCTGTACTGGATTAGGAGAGGCCCAAGACAGTCACGGAGGTGAGGAGCTTCTTAGGTTTGGCAGGTTACTATCGGAGGTTCATCAAGGGTTTCTCCATGATGGTTCTCCCTTTGACTCGCCTTACCCGAAAGGAGTCTCCATTTGTGTGGACTCACGAGTGTGAGGCGTGCTTTCAGGAGTTGAAGGAGAGATTGACTACTTCACCTGTGTTGATCCTTCCTGGTCTTGAGGAGCAGTTTGAGCTTTACTGTGATGCTTCTGGAAAGGGGTTGGGCTGTGTGTTGATGCAGTCTGGTAGAGCTGTTGCTTATGCTTCGAGGCAGTTGAAGCCTCATGAGGAGAACTACCCGACTCATGATTTGGAGTTGGCTGCGATTGTGTTTGCTTTCAAGATTTGGAGGCATTACCTGTTCGGTATGCAGTTTGCGGCGTTCAGTGACCACAAGAGCTTGAAGTATCTGTTTGATCAGAAGGAACTGAACATGAGGCAGAGGAGATGGATGGAGTTTCTGAAGGACTATGACTTTGAGTTGAAGTACCATCCTGGCAAAGCCAATGTGGTAGCTGATGCTTTGAGTCAGAAATCCGCGAGTCTATCCAGTTTGACGATGGTTGACTTCGACCTCAGAGAGAAGTTTCGAGATCTGAAGGTGACAACCTTGTTTGGGGGTGCACTTCTCGAGATGGAGACTGTGAGAGTCAGGAATGAGCTTATGGAGAAGATCCAAGAGGCGCAAGTGCATAGAGAGTGTCTCGACTACGTGAAGAACCAAGACGGTGTGTCTTGGAATGAGGATGGACTTCTGTTGTTTCAGAAGCGTGTGGTGATTCCTCGAGGTCCTTTAACCAAAGAGGTTATGGTGGAGGCCCATAAGGGACAATTTACTGTTCACCCTGGTGTTACAAAGATGTACCAAAACTTGAAAAGGAATTTATGGTGGCCAGGAATGAAGAAGGACATAGCTGTTTATGTGTCCAAGTGTTTGATATGCCAGAAGGTGACGATTGAACACCAGAAGCCGTCTGGTAAACTTCAACCTCTTGAGATTCCGGAATGGAAATTGGAGAGCATTTCCATGGACTTCGTTGTGGGTTTGCCGAAGACTCAGGTTGGCTGTGACTCAATATGAGTCATTGTGGACAGACTAACGAAGTCTGCCCATTTTCTTCCAGTGAAGGTGAGCTTCACTACTGAGCAGTTGGCCAAACTGTATGTTCGCGAGATCGTGAGGCTTCACGGGGTGCCCGAGAGTATCATCAGAGATGGGGACCCGAAGTTCTCATCTCGGTTCTGGGAGGCATTGCAGGGAGCTTTTGGTACTCAGTTGAGATTGAGTACAACCTATCATCCTCAGACTAATGGACAGACTGAGCGGACTATCCAGACCTTGGAGGACATGTTGCGGGCTTGAACGTTGGAGCAGGGCTCGGCATGAGATAGGTACCTTCCGTTGGTTGAGTTTTCGTATAACAACAGTTTCCATGCTAGCCTGGGAATGGCACCCTAAGAGGCGCTCTACGGTAGGAGGTGTCGTACACCTACCTGCTGGTCTGAGGTTGGGGATCGTGAGTTGTTTGGCTTGGACTTTGTCCAAGATACCACCCTGCAGATCCAGATGATCAGGGAAAAGCTGAAGCAGACGCAGAATCGCCTGAAGAGCTACTACGATGTCAAGCATCGTCCACTGCAGTTTAGTGAGGGTGAGCACGTGTTTGTGAGACTTTCACCTGTCACCGGTGTTGGACAGACACTCGGAGTGAGGAAGCTGAGTCCGCGGTTTATTGGGCCCTACCAGATTCTTGGTAGAGTAGGACCTGTTGCCTACCGGTTTGCCTTGCCTCCGAACCTAGCCAACATCCACGACGTGTTTCACGTGTCTCAACTTCGCAAGTATGTAGCGGATCCTTCGCACGTGGTGCAACTGGATGATGTGGAGGTTCGGGAGAACTTGAAAACGCTCGTCGGACCACTCAAGATTCTCGATCGTGGCGAGAAATAGCTGAGGAGCAAGATCATTCCGATGGTCAAAGTGCAATGGTCAGGAAGAACTCCTGAGGAGTGTACCTGAGAGCGAGAGGACGAGCTTCTCCGGCAGTATCCCGACTTCCGAGACAGGTATATTCTGATTTTGAGGACAAAATCCTAAAAAGGTGGGGTGAATGTAAGAACCCGCACCGTTAATTAATGAAGTTAATTAATTAATTATGTGAAATTAGGAAATAATTTCATAATTGACCCTAATAATTATTATGAGGCTCTAATAATTATAGTAAGTGAGTAAGAATGCTGAAAGTCGCTTTTCGGAAGAAAAGTGCAGATACCGGTTCTGCTAGTCGGTATAAATGCGTACCAAAAACGTATCCCGAAAAATTATAATAAGTGCATGATAATTACTAGAATAATATGTAGGACTTGTAAAACGAGTTTCAAGTCAAAATAATGAGAACTGGTGCCAGAAACTGGTACTGGCTATGAAAAACGCGTACCAGAAAGGTGCTCCAAAAATTATAAGAAAACTATGATAATTCTTGTAAAATTGAGTAGGTTAAGAATCCAAAGTTTGGGATTAAAATGCTAAGTGTAGCAATTAAAGTTAATATCGTGTGTTAATTGGTTACGTGACTATATAAGCTTAGTGCACATGATCCTAGGTCTTTAATTGCTGCCTCTACGTGAGTCTCCCTCTGAATATTGAGCCACCTTGCTGACTTGGTGCTTCCTTGCCTTCTCTTCACCATTTGGAGGCCAAGTTGTCACCTTTTCACTTGATTCTTCTCCTCTTTCACCTTGTGAATACTTGAGTGAGTGTCTTGTGGGGGTGAGGTTCAGTTTTGCTGAGTTAAGGTACTGTTTGGGGAGGAGTTTCGGGGCTGAGTTCCTTGTTTGGGGTGGTTGGAGCTTTGTCTTGTTGGTGGGAGCTCCAAGTGGTCACCTTTGTGAAGAAAAGACCCACCTTGTTGTGCATTTTCGTGCACCCTTGAAGTCAGAACCTTTGGAGTTGGTAGTGAGCTCCAAGGACACCCCGTTTTGCTGAGTTTAAGCTGTGGTAAGTTGTACCAACCTTGGTCTTGAGTTTTGTTGCTTAAAGATGAAGTCTTGGCATGTTTAATGAATTAAACAAGTAACCAACTGTCATATGAACCTTAAGATGCATGTTTAAGCTTCTGGAAGTGTTAAAAATGGAACCTTGGAAGCATATCTTCGTGAAATGCAGAAACTGCATTCTGTCGCGAAATATCCGGATATTTGCCGTGGAATATCCGGATATTGATATCCGGATATTGATATCCGGATATTTCCAGAGTGATATTCAGATATTGGATATCCGGATATTGCCTGTTAGATATCCGGATATTGCATATCCGGATATGTCCCCAAGGAATATCCGGATATTCTGGGTTTGCGAGGAACAATAGCATATTGTTCATCCAGAACTGATCTATGGGTTTGTGGACCCTAGTTTGAGGAAGTTGAACTTCTGTAATTAATTAATGTAAGTCATAATCATGTGATTAAGGGCTTATGGCTTGGTGAGAAGCCTTAAGACGTAAAACGTAATGAAAAATCGTTGTTTTTATGTTGTATACTTGTAGAGTATGATTGTTGATGTATTATTGGTCCATAAGAGATTGTGAATCTGCTGTGTTTGGACTTTGAGCTGTGGACTCTTGGCTTTGGGTGTTAGCTTGCAAGGTAAGCTTTCGTGTCCTCGGTTTAGCCATGTTGTGGTTCCATCATGTCCCATGGGGGTATGGTTATATGCATGCTGTGTTACATGCTTTGGATATTTTGAAATGCTTGAGCTGATATGTGCAATGGCTTATAATATGTATGTGTTGTTTCCACTTAGTCGGTAAGCCTGAGTATGTGGCGTCATACATGATGGTGAGTCCGTGGGTGGGTGCAAGTAGCGTCTTGCATATTGTTTGGGTAATAGGTGTATTCCTGCATTTCTCTAATCAGTAGAATAGTATTGACACACATGACATGATTATCTGCTGCATTGCACTATTTTAGAACTGACGATGATAAACTGCTTTTAAACTTATATTGCACATGTAAGTGAGCTTGGGGTGGAAGATCCTTGAGGACCCCTTGTCTTACTGAGATTTCTTGTTTAGAGATCTCACCCCACGTTTGGGGAATGCTTATTATAGGTTTAGGTAGTATGGTGACTGATTCCCAGCTGATTATGATATTTATGTTGTATTGCTGACATGACTGGATTGGATGCTGTTATGTTTTCCGCATTATTATTATGTTGTTGACGTTGAGACTTATGTTGGGCTTTGTTGCCTTATTTGAGTGAGCATTAGAGTTGTCCATGCCACTATGTTGTTAGTACTTTTGAGTTGAGTTGTATAAACTGCTAGTTTGTCCGGTCTACGTGTTGTAGTTCCGTGACTAGAGACATACTTTTTGTTGTTTTAATTAATGAGGTATTTCAGTTAGCTGTTTTATTGCAATTGCATACAAGCGATGTTTTATTAATTGATTAATAAGCAAGTTGGTAATGATAATGACATCATAGTTGAAAAGAAAAAGATATTCTGCATTTTTAACTAAGTGCAGCTTAATATGATAGTATGATAACATTACCGGATATATACGGGGTGTTACAACACCCCAATCTGAGAAGACAAATTTGGAGAGATCGTGATCCTAGAAAAGGATCATACCCCAATTTAAGATAAAAGACAAATCGAGACGGTATGCGAAGCCGGGCTCAAACAAAATATGGCAAAAAGTCTAGAAAAGCCACGGTACGTTGAGCCGGGCTAAAATCAGAAAGGCAAATATACTGCCTTCAAAAGTGTAGGCAAGGCAAAAGCCAAGTCAATTTAAAGAAAGCTATGGTATAAGAAGCAAAGCTCAAAGTCAAAAAAAGGAAAACACCGCCTCACCACTCAGAGACTTCAAGAGAAAAGAAGCCAATATAAAAAGCTAAACCAAGAAGAGGTAGTCGCACCATACCCAAGGCAGGATCATAGTACCTCGGTAGGGTCGACCTATCAATCAAACTTAGGCACCCCAGCAGTCCGAGCTTCCGAACTGCCGGGCTGGGGGCAACTGTTATGGAATATTTCTATATCCTAACCACCTACCCAAGGATCCCTTAAAGTATAACTATCCAATTATCCTAATAATATAAAACAGTAAGGCTGCTAAGGATAGAGTCCATATCCCAACAGAAAGGAAGTTAAATCCTACTACAACTGGGAGATCTACACAAGCCCAAGAGGTAACCCTTATAAATAAGAGGTTAAAGACCCCAGTTACATACGCTGAACTCATTTACTACTTCTGCCCACACTATGCACACACCCACGTCTCGGCTATAAGCCTATTGCTTGTGCGCAGTGATGAGGATATTGACTATAAGCCAACCAAGATACCTATCCATAGGATATCTCTGAGCGCATACCCTTGAGGTATCATTATACGATTTAATAGAACCGAACACATACTATTCTTATTAAAGGTTTCTGGCTAGGTTATCTTTTTAGGCTATTCAGCATAGAGTTTGACTCTGTATGTCGTCTGTGTTCCTATCGCAAAAGCTGCCAATAAAGATAAACAACAACCAAAAAACCCTATCGTCAATTTCCTCATATTCTCTGATTTTTGTGATGGCGATACAAGTAGGGGTGTAAATGGGCTAGGCCGGCCTACAGGGGCCTACGACCTAGCCTATATTAGGCCAAGCTTAACCTATTATAAATAGTAAATAGAACAGGCCTAGACTTTTAAAAAAACCTATTTAGAAAATAAGTCATAGGTTTTTTTTGTACATGACAGACCTATAAGTCTACAGGCCAGCCTGTATCATATTACTTATTTAAAATCTAATAAATAAAATTATTATTTTAATAATTTTGAATAATAAAATAATATTATTTTAGTTATTCATTTAATTGTTTAATGTTTAATGGACTTAAACATGCTAATAAGTCTAGGTCAAGACTTTTATTTTTTAAATATAGGTCAAGTCAGACTTGTAATTTTGAGCCTACACAGGTTAATAGGTCAGGCCATACCCAATATTTTTTTACATAGGTCTAATCTATTTAAGTCAAAGCTTAGCCTAACGTAACCCATTTACACCCCTAGATACCGGGCAAAGAATCTAGCTTTAAAAATTGAGATTTGCATTTGTCATTTAACATGTTACAACAAATTTTTCTACACACAACATTTTGTGGGACCTACACTTTTTGAAGAAAGAAGAAAAAAAGAAACTACGACACGCAAAACGAATCTCTATAATATTACACAATCACTTTTCTTACAACATAACTCTTATAAAACCCTTAAAAATTATATTCTACTGCATGGCTGAAGCAATTTAAATTGGTCTATTTTTTATTTAAATGAACTTCAGCATTACAAGGTAATGCCATCATTTTGGTAAAGTTACCGTTGGATTTTTTCGGAATCGGGGAAAGGTTATTTTGCGTATGAGGTGTTGAATAAACTGGATAATGAAAATGCACAATGAGATGTAATTTAATTTAAGCCACTGTTAATGGATTAGTCGTGAGAGGGTTTGATAGTAGTCGCTCGTAGGTACAAATTTCTGCGCCGTAATTATTTTTTAAAAAAGAGCCTTATTCATAATCAATTTCGCATAACTTATATATTTATATATTTATCAAGGATGATATTGTTTATTTGTTAAATAGTTCAGTTTTTAATTACTTTATGTTAGTTTATAAACATAGAAATTAAATTAATTCAAGAAAGAAGGAACACAATTGCACAATATCCTCTTGTATATATGGATACGTAGCATATATTTTATTATCACAAGTGAATCGTTTGTATAGGTATATAAAAATAGAAAATTTCTTTGAAAGAAGAAACACTGAAAGATATACAAGTGCATTCATCTGGACTACATTTTTTTATCTACATAAGAATCCTTAGCATATATTTCACTGTAACCCATTTTGTAGTGGAGTTGCAATGGCTTTTGCACAAAGAAGCCTCTCCCTGTCAAGGAATATTGACCCCTAAAATAACACTATTTTCTCGACATTAATTGCATCTATTATTCATGAGTAGTGAAATCCCTGTTAAATGAGGGAGCATCCCTTTCATTCCTTAGGTGTCCGCCACTTAATAATCTGTTGTCGGCAATGTTCCTTATCTGCCTTGCCTAGAGAAATATTAAGGCAGTGTTTGTTTCAAGAATTCTGTCGATTTCCCCAGGCAAGTGATTCTAAGTTTGTCAATTTTCTCAGGCAAGTGATTCTAAGTTTGTCAATTGTCTGCGTTTGTTTCACGGATTCTCAATTTTTATCTATGAATATCAGTTAGCTAGCTATCCACAGTTACACGTTAAAAAAGAAGAAAAATACTGTTCCTGAATGCTACTTTGAACATGGTATTTCTATAAAAATCAGATAAGTTAATATAGTGATACAAAACATTGACAATATTATCCCTCACAGGTGAGCAAAGTTTGCACAATAAATTTTGTAAAAGCTAAAGGGTTATTTTTAAAAGGATAATTTTGTAATTTCAATAAATTTTCTCATCAATATTTTATATTCAACCAAACACACATTCATGAATTTCACTCAATTTTCCTGGTAAATTTTTTTCCAACCAAACAACTTTTTTTACAGTTTCCCACCAAACTCACTTTCCAACCATTTCCCTATCAATTACATTTACCTAATATTCAAAAAATTTCTCCTCGACCAAACGCCCCCAAGGCTCATCCTTAAAGCTAAGGACCATCACTTGAAACTTGAGAAAGAATAAAATGTGTTAAACTGAAGAGAAAAAAGATTGTGCACTGATTTGAAGACCTAGGGATCATAGCCACCGACGTATTTTATGACTCGACTTTGTGCCATTAAGTCCAAAAACAAGTATCAAGACCCAAATAATTATAGGGATTGCTAAATGTTAAAAAAAAAAAAAAAGTTTCAAAGGATGTTGGGAAGAGAGCCACCGGAGGGAGTAATCAATTGAAATGGACATATGACCCCCACACGATGGATAATCAATGCTGGATGTCCCACTTTGTCATTTGAGGTTAACTTATAGGGATTGCTAAACATATAATTATAAGGATTTGTCTTGCACGAGAAAACAAGTCATTTTTACACATCATAAAAAGATGTGTCACTTATTTTTTTTATTTTTTTTAATAAGTAGATCCCACATTTGATGTATCTATGATATGAGATTAGAATTCTCCTACAACATAAAATTTATTTCTCCCATAATTATATGCTAATATTCTGTTGTAAATAGTAATTATGTAGTCATTTATTAGTAATTATGTAGTTATTTATTTGTATTTATTTAGTCCGTTACTTGTATATTGGGCCAAGCCCATTAGGTCAAAATTAGGTCAAGAAGTCTCTATAAATAGAGACCCCTATGTACAGATTTAAATAAAAAAAATCAATAATATTTCATAACCCTTTTTCAAGTTGGTATCAGAGCTCTCGATCCTGAGGGCTCTGCTTCCGCGCCTATTGTCTTTTTTTTTTACAAAACCCTAATTTCTTTGCTTCTTGCTGCCATCAGCCGCCACCGGAAAATTTTTTCCGGAGACCTTTTGGATCAAGGGGACCACTGTTGACCTTTTTTTTTTTCGTTCTATCATTCTACGCAACGTTCCTCCGCCACAAACGACCCAAACACCTCCGACCGCCTTCAACCAGTTCTGTCTTCACCGTTTAGAACCCTTTTCGGTGACTTTTCAACCGCAATCACCCACAGACAGGTGCGCGCTCACCGGACGACCACACCGGAAAAATTTCAGCCGGAGAAGCCTTGCCACGCGCTCTCACGCGCCGCCTCTTTGTCTGAGAGTGAAGCCCACGCGCAGCTGCTTTCTCTGGCGCGTGGAGGCGCGTCCGACGGTGTTTCTGGACCGGACCACCACCATTCTTCTCGTCTCCTTGTTCTCTTTCTGGATCTGTGTTGTTTTCTCAGATCGAACATCGTTTGGTATTTTTTTCCGAATTTTTTGGCTTCTTAGAGCCTTTTTCGTTGACTGTTTTTTGTGCAGTATGGCCTCTTCTCAAAGGAG
Source organism: Gastrolobium bilobum (assembly GCF_033153095.1). NCBI lineage: Eukaryota > Viridiplantae > Streptophyta > Magnoliopsida > Fabales > Fabaceae > Gastrolobium > Gastrolobium bilobum. Next base: position 51,429 of record NW_026895147.1, on the reverse strand, counting down.
TTCCTTTACAAAGTTTTACGATGGTGCATCTTCTAAACCTAAGAGAGATGATCGATGGTGTTCTTATTGTAAAAGAACAGGTCATATCAAGGATTTATGCTTTCGCCTCCATGGAAAGCAAACTGTCTTAGAAAAGATGGCAAGGATGCGTGGTCAAGCGCATTTTACTTCCTTTGGAATAACTCCTGCACCTAATGAGACCCAACCTGCATTTCGTCTAGATGAGTTAGAACGGCTCCGAACCATCCTTGATTATATGAGTAAGCCATCTGATACTAGTGCTTTGGCTTTGACTGGTATGAGCCCCAAAACTCATCCTTTCCTTTCTTCATGTAATGATTTTAAACATTCCTGGGTTGTTGATTCTGGTGCTACTGATCATATGGCTTGTTGTGCTGACTCCTTTGCTTCTTATCATCCTACCATTGGAACTCATACTATAGCTGTAAGAACCCGCACCGTTAATTAAGGTATTTAATTAATTAATTACGAGAAAATAGGAAATGATTCCATAATTGACCCTAATAATTATTTATGAGGCTTAATAATCGTAATAAGTGATTAAGAATGCTGAAAGTCGTCTTTCGGAAGAAAAGTGCAGATACCGGTTCTGCTAGTCGGTATAAATGCGTGCCGAAAAAGTATCCCGGAAAATTAATGTAGGTGCATGATAATTACTAGAATAATATGTAGGACTTGTAAAACGAGTTTCAAGTCCAGATAATGAGAACTGGTGCTGGAAACCGGTACTGGCTGGTAAAAGCGCGTACCGGAAAAGTGCTCAGAAAATTATAAGAAAAATATGATAATCTTAAAAAATTATGTAGTTTCATAATCCAAAGTTTGGGATTAAAATGCTAAGCATAGCAATTAAAGTTAATACTGTGTGTTAATCTTTAAGTGAGCTATTTAAGCCTTAGTGGGCACTAAACCCTAGGCCATATTACCTTCTCTACGTGAGTGTGTGAGGGTGGCTGATCAGCTTGTGCCCAAGACACTTCCTTTCTTGATCTTCTTCACCTCCAAACACTTGAGCCTTGTGTGAGTGGCCTTGTGAGTGTGTAGAGAGCTGGTGTTCTGAGTTGGGAGGCTGCTGGGAGTCAGCTTTGAGGGCTGAGTTGTAGAGTTGAGTGGTGGGAACCTTGGAGTTGGCTTGTTAAGCTTCAAGGTGTGTTCTTTGTGGAGAAAGGACCAACCTTCAACTTACATTTTCGTGTGCAGAGAGAGACAGAATCTTGGAGCTCTTGTGTGAGCTCCAAGAGCACCCTTTTTATGAGTTTGAGCTTGGGTAAGCCTTGTCACCTTTGATCTTGAGTTTAATGCTTAAAAATGAAAGCTTGATGCATGTTAAGGCTTAAAGATGATAACTTGTTGTTGGGGTAATGTTGAACACACCTAGAAATGCATGTTTAGGTGCTTTAAATCGGTAAAAACCCAACCTTGGAAGGATATCTTCACGAAATGCATTTTCTGCATTCTGTCGTGAAATATCCGGATATGTGCCCGATGGATATTCGGATATGTGATATCCGGATATGGGTTTTGAGTATCCGGATAATAGATATCCGGATATGGGATTATGGATATCAGGATATTGAATATCTGGATATGTCCAATGAGATATCCGGATATTGCATATCCGAATATGGTCCCGAGGAATATCCGGATATTCTGGGATTTCGTGGAACAGTAGCTGTGCTGTATGTACAGTAGGCTATTGGGGGTCTGTGGACCCTAGATTGATGAAGTAGAACTTCTGTAATTTATGAACTAAGTCAGAATCGTTGTGATTAAGGACTTATGGCTTGGTATGGAGCCTTAAGACGTAAAACGTAAGGAAAGACGTTGTCTTTAAGTTATATGCTTGTGTTGCATTATTATTGATATAGTATTGGTCCATAACAGATTGTGAATCTGCTGTGTTTGGACTTTGAGCTGTGGACTCTTGGCTTTTGGAGTTAGCTTGCAAGGTAAGCTTTCATGTCCTCGGTTTAGCCATGTTGTGGTTCCACCATGTCCCATGGGGGTATGGTTTATGCATGTTGTGTACATGCTTTTGAATATTTGATATGTTGATTGAACTTTACATGTAATGGCTTTTAATATGCATGTGTTGTTTCATCTTGACGGGAAGCCTGAGTATGTAGCGCCATACAAGATGGTGTACCGGGGTGAATGCAAGTGGTACTTGCATGGTGTGTAGGTGATAGACGTATACCTGCACTGTCTCTGGCCAGTAGATTAGTATTGACACACATGGCATGATTATCTGCTGCATTGCATTGTTTTTGAAACGATAAATGATAAACTGCTTTTGAACTTATATTGCACATGTAAGTGAGCTTGGGGTTGAAGATCCTTGAGGACTCACTGACTTACTGAGATTTCTAGATTAGAGATCTTACCCCACGTTTGGGGAATGCTTATTTTAGGATCAGGTAGTATGGGTACTGATGCCTCAGGCGGCGGGAGGCCGGAGCTTAGCTGATTTTATTGTTTCTGCTTATTTGTTAGCATGACTGGATTTGGATGCTGTTTATGTTTTCCGCTATTTATGATATGATGTTGTTGAGACTGATGTTGGGCATGTTGCCTTATTTGAGTGAGCATGGGGATTGTCCATGACACTTTCTGTTAGTACTTGTAGTTTGGAGTTGTATAAACGGTTAGATGGTCTGGTCTACATTGTTGTAGTTCCGTGACTAGAGCCACAATTATATTATCTATGTTATGAGGTATTTCAGTTAGCTGTTTTATTACAATTACATACATGCGATGTTTTATTAATTGATTATTAAGCAAATTGGTAATGTTAATGGCATCATAATTGAAAAGAAAAAGTAATTCCGCATTTTAATTAAGCGCAGCTTAATACGATATTGTGATAACATTACCGGATATATACGGGGTGTTACAATAGCCATAGCTGATGGCTCACATACATCAGTTGCGGGTTCTGGTGACATAAACTTACAGCAGTCCTTATATCTTAAAGATGCTCTTCATGTTCCTAAACTCTCCACGAATCTTCTTTCTATTCATAAAATTACAAAAGATCTGAATTGTACTGTAACCTTCTTCCCTACCCATTGTGTTTTTCAGGATCTCGCCACGGGGAAGACGATTAGTAGTGCTAAAGAGCAAGGTGGGCTGTACTATCTGGTGTCACAATCTCCCGCAAATAAAGTAACAGATCACATCTTGATGTCTCATGGTCAATCAATTGCTGATTCTTTGATTTGGCTTCATCATAAGCGCTTGGGACATCCTCCATTTGGTTCACTCAAGTCTTTATTTTCGTCATTGTTTTTATCTAAGCCTGTTGAGTCTTTTTATTGTGATGTTTGTGAGTTTACTAAGCATCATCGTGTGTCTTTTCCTTTTAGTAGTACTAAGAGTGTTGAACCTTTTGATCTTATTCATTCTGATGTTTGGGGTCCTTCTAAAGTCCCTCATGCTTCTGGAAATAGATGGTTTGTTTCTTTTATTGATGATTGCACTCGTGTAACTTGGGTTTACTTAATGCATGAAAAGTCTGAGGTACCACATCTGTTCTTTCAATTTTATAAAATGGTTGAGACCCAATTTGGTAGAAAAATCAAGAGACTAAGAATAGATAATGGTACTGAATATGTTAATCACAGTTTTTCCCAATTTATACGAAATCAAGGTATGATTCATGAACTTACTTGTGTAGACACCCCTCAACAAAATGGGGTTGCTGAAAGAAAAAATCGTCACCTTCTTGAAGTTGCTCGTGCCTTACTGTTTCAAACACATGTACCCAAATGCTATTGGGGAGATGCCATTCTTACCGCAGAGTTCTTGATCAACCGTCTACCCACTCGGGTTCTCGATCATGTAAGTCCTATTCACTCCATGACTTCTTTTTTTCCTTCTGTTCCAACTTTGCAAAGTCATCCTCCTCGAGTGTTTGGGTGTATTGTCTTTGTTCATATTCATAAACAGCATCGCAGTAAGTTGGATCCTAGGGCTCTTAAATGTGTCTTCCTTGGATATGTTCCTGATAAGAAGGGCTACAAGTGTTATCACTCTGGTAGTCGGAAATTTTTTGTTTCTATGGATGTTACATTTCAGGAATCTGAGTCCTTTTTCCAAGGTCCTCGTCTTCAGGGGGAGAATAATTCATTAGAAGACTCATCACCTTCCTTCTTTGAATTTGAATCTTCAGTGTCTACTCCTTCACCTGAGTCAGTGTCTCTTCCTCTTGTTCCTGTTCCCAATGTGTCTATGTCTGATCCTCCTGTAACTAATCCTCTTATGACTGATACACAACCCACATTGCCTCAGCAACAACCTCAATCGTCTGAACCACTGGTAAGTCCTGAATCTCATATTTCTGATCATGATACTTCTGATGACTTACCCATTACTACTGATTCTGATGATTTACCCATTGCTCTTAGAAAAAGGAAAAAGATCATGTCCCAAGAAATCTTGTTCCTCTTGTACTCAATACCCTATCTCCCATTTTGTTTCCTCTGCTAATCTGTCTGTGCAGCACAAAAGCTTTGTTTCAGCACTAGACTCTATTGCAATCCCAAAATCAGTACATGAAGCCTTGAAAGATGGGAATTGGGCTCAAGCCATGCAAGATGAGATGAATGCATTGGAGAAAAATAAAACATGGGAGGTTATTGATAGACCTACTGGAAAGAAAGCAGTAGGGTGCAGATGGGTTTATGCCCTGAAATATAATTCTGATGGAACTCTCGAGAGATACAAAGCTCGATTAGTTGCCAAAGGTTACTCTCAAACCTATGGCATTGATTATGAAGAAACATTTGCTCCAGTTGCAAAGATGAATACGGTGAGAGTTTTGTTATCCCTTGCTGCCCATTACAATTGGGATATAAACCAATTTGATGTGAAGAATGCTTTCCTCAATGGTGAGTTAGAAGAAGAAGTCTACATGGAAATTCCGCCTGGTTTTGATTCTGTGAAGGGAGAAAATAAATTTTGTAAATTAAAAAAGGCCTTGTATGGATTGAAGCAGTCACCTCGTGCCTGGTTTGGAAAGTTTACTAAGGTTATGATAACCTTAGAATATAAACAAAGTCAAGGAGATCACACTCTTTTTTTCAAGCACTCCCAAAATGGGAAGCTTACTGTGCTCCTTGTATGTGTTGATGATATTATTATCACAGGTGATGATTTTATGGAGAGACAGATTCTGCAAACACGGCTTGCCTCTGAGTTTGAAGTCAAAGACCTTGGGAGACTGAGATATTTCTTAGGGATAGAAGTAGCTCATTCGAGCAAAGGAATCTTTATCAGCCAGAGGAAATATGTTCTTGATCTTCTCAAAGAAGCAGGAAAGCTCGGGTGTAAACCCTCTAATACTCCTATTGAGCAGAATCACAAGATGTGCTATGAAGAGGAGAGTCCTCCAGTTGATAAAGGACAATATCAACGGCTAGTTGGGAAATTGATATATTTGGCCCATACTAGACCAGACTTAGCTTATGCTGTTAGTGTTGTCAGTCATTTTATGCACGATCCAAAGGAGAGAGAATTCTTCAGTATCTGAAAGGTACTCCTGGTAAAGGGTTGTTATTTCGACGTGATGGCAATCTATCTTTAGAAGTCTACACAGATGTTGATTATGCTGGATCCGTGACTGACCGTCGTTCTACCACTGGTTATTGCATGTTTCTTTGTGGTAACTTGGTGACATGGAGAAATAAGAAACAATATGTGGTCGCCAGATCAAGTGCAGAAGCTGAATTTCGAGCTATGGCCCAAGGCATTTGTGAGTTACCGTGGCTGAAAATTGTACTTGATGATCTAAAAATAAAATGTGAGGGACCTATGAAGCTGCTATGTGATAATAAGTCCGCTATTTGTATAGCTCATAATCCAGTTCAACATGATCGGACTAAACATATTGAGGTCGACCGCCATTTCATCAAAGAGAAACTTGATAGCGGGTTGATTATCACTCCATACATTCCCACTGGGCGTCAATTAGCTGATCTATTGACAAAGGGGCTTCCTTCAGATAGATTTCAAGAACTTGCTAGCAAGCTGGGAATGATAAATATATATTCCTCAGCTTGAGGGGGAGTGTTGTAAATAGTGATTATGTAGTCATTTATTAGTAATTATGTAGTCATTTATTAGTAATTATGTAGTCATTTATTTGTATTTATTTAGTCCGTTACTTGTATATTGGGCTAAGCCAATTAGGTCAAAATTAGGTCAAGAAGTCTCTATAAATAGAGACCCCTATGTACAGATTCAAATAAAAAAAATCAATAATATTTCATAACCCTTTTTCAAGTTATTCTTTTTTGGGGTGGCCATAATGTACTTTACTAATATTAGGTGCTGTTTTCCACAGCAAACGTGGACACACTATAAACTATTGAACTAAAATACTTCTTCTAGACCCAATGGGTGTAACTCAGTTGGTTCTTTGGCGCTGAGTTAATAGGGTTGGATATGTGTTCGATTCCTGCCAAATGCATTCTTGGAGAGGGGGCTGAACCTTTAGCCATCACTGACCCCCGCACTCCGGATTAGTATCATAGCCGGCTCTGTTGGGCTTCCTCCTTCAATGCTAAGCCCAAGCCCATTTGAGGGGTTTCCTAAAAATCCTAACCCTAATTTCCACCTCTTCTATAAATATACTCATTAGTTGTGGGTGGAGGCTAGGTCAGTTTTGAGAGAACAAATTTGAGAGAAAAATTATTTGATTGTTTGAGTAAAGCTTTATGCTTTGCATTTGAGAGATCTCTAGAGAGAGTTTGAGTGAAACATCTCTAGGGTAGTTTGATTATCACCATTGTTGGAGAGGTTGAGTTAACCACCACATTGGTGTATTTGATTATTTGTAACCATTAATTTCATAGTGGATTTTTTGATCTGGACTAAGTCCCGTGGGTTTTTACTTCTTCATTCAAGAAGGTTTTCCCACGTTAAATCTGGTTGTGTTCTTCTTCTTCTTCTCTCTCTCTCTCATGTTTTTGTTTTGATTTTTCCGTTGCGCTGCCTGACCTGGTGAAGTTCAGGCCGAGGTATTGCCGAGATCCGAGATCAGGATCTTGTTGATTGACTTCCGCACAAAGGCTGCTTAGTCGAGCTTGAGGGAACCGAGTTCCCAACAGTGGTATCAGAGCCCGAGTTCGACGGGTTCTGAGGGAGACGAGATGGACTCATGATGGAGATATGTTCAAGTTGACTGCAGACAACTTCACTTATTGGAGACCGATGATGGAAGATCATCTCTACAACAAAGATTTACATGAGCCCATTATCCTTGATGAGAGACCGGCAGGCAAAACTGATAAGGAGTGGGAGATCCTGAGTCGGAAGGCGGTAGCCACGATCAGGAAATATATTGATAAAAGCCTCTTTGAGCACGTGTCCGAATTCACGAACGCGTATGAGTTGTGGACGAAGCTGGTGTCCATGATTCAGAAGAAGACTCCCACGAACAAAACACACCTGGTTCGCCGACTTGTTAAGCTTGAATACAAGGATGACATGAGCATGATTGAACACTTGAACACCTACAAAGGTATTGTGAATCAGCTGTCAAAGGCTGATATGAAAATTGATGAAGAATTGCAGGCATTGCTGCTGTTGAGCTCGCTGCCAGAAAGCTGGGATACTCTGGTGGTGACCCTGAATAACTCGACTCCAGATGGAAAATTGAAGATGGATGTCGTGACAGACAGCCTTCTGGGCGAAGAATCCAAGAGAAGAGAACGAGGTACTTCGAGTACGTCTGAGGCCGACGTTGCTGAGAACAAAGGAAAATCTGACTCCCGTGGTAGAAGTAAGAGTCGGGGTAGAGGTCGTGACAGACGAGATAAGTCCAGAGGTCGGTCAAAGCCGGAATATGAGTTGAAGTGCTTTTACTGTGGAAAGACAGGTCACAAGAAGCCAGACTGTTGGACCCTGCAAAATGATGAGAAGAACGGCTCTGTGAAGCCGGATCAGATTATTCCCAAGAAAAGGGAAGACAAGAGCACCACTGCGGTGGCTGCAAACCCTGATGCCGATATATTCCTCCTAGGTGAGGATAATTATTTGAATGTTGCATATGATGACTGCACCTGGATTGTTGACTTCGGTGCCTCCTTCCACGTTACTCCACACAAAGGTTTTTTCTCCTCTTATCGAGGTGGTGATTTTGGAGTCGTGAAGATGGGAAATCAAGTGACCAGCAAGATTGTTGGTGTTGGTGATGTAACTCTGACCACAGATGTCGGATGCCGACTTGTGTTGAAAGATGTAAGGCATGTTCCTGACATGCGTTTGAACCTAATCTCGGTAGGCAAACTTGATGATGCCGGGTTAGTAAACTACTTCGGTAGTGTTAGATGGAAGCTGGCCAAGGGAAACTTGGTCGTGGCCCGAGGTAAGAAGGAAAGCTCCTTGTACGTGATGCAAGGAAAGATCAATGGCGGAGAAGCCAATTCTGTCTGAGATGAACCTAGCTTGGAGCTATGGCACAAGCGCCTCGGCCACATGAGCGAGAAAGGGCTACAGATCCTGAACAAGAAAGGACTACTGACTGGGTTGAAAGGCCAAGCGTTGGAGAGTTGCACGAATTGCCTAGCTGGAAAGCAGCACTAGGTTTCTTTTGTGAGACCGGATCAACCTAGACGACGCAGGTATATTCTTGACCTCGTCCATACTGATGCCTGCTCCATTTAGGAAGATCCCTTGGAGGAGCTCAGTACTTTGTTTCATTTATTGATGACCATTCCCGCAAAGTGTGGGTATATTTGTTGAAGTTTAAAGACCAGGTACTCCAATCCTTTAAAGAATTCCATGCTATGGTTGAAAGGGAGACTGGCAAGAAATTGAAGGTGGTCCGATCTAATAATGGTGGTGAGTATTGCGGCCCATTTGATGCATACTGCAGAACGGCCGGGATTCGACTTGAGAAGACGCCCCCCAAGACACCTCAGCTGAATGGACTGGCTGAGAGGATGAACAGAACTATTGAAGAGAAGGTCTGAAGCATGTTATCCAATGCCGGATTGCCGAAATCATTCTGGGGAGAAGCAGTCAAAACAGCTGTTGAATTGATCAACCTCTCACCATCACGGCCACTTGAAGGAGAAATTCCAGAAGAAGTCTGGACAGGTCGGAAAGCGGCCTACAATCAATTGAAGGTGTTTGGATGCCGAGCTTTCGTTCATATCCCTAAAGATGAAAGGGTCAAACTCGATGCGACGACAAAAGAATGCATCTATCTTAGTTCGCCGAGATGTGAGTTCGGGTTCTGACTTTGGGATCCAATTAATAAGAAGATCGTGAGAAGCCGAGATGTGATCTTTCATGAGCATGAGAACATTCATGACATCTCGAAGCCCAAAGTCCGGGTTACTGTCAGACATGAAGAACCCATCCCTCCTGTCCGAGCTGAAGTAGGGGGAGAAAATCAAGAAAATGAAGAAAATGATGATCAGCAACAAGCTGAAGATGACCAAGACACTGAGGTCCGAGTTGATGATGAGATCAGGGATGAAATTGATGAACCGGGTTCTCAAGCTGAAGAACAGCCGAGATATCCAACTCGAGAAAGAAGACCCTCTACGAGATACCCATCTGATGAATACACCGTTGTTGCTAAAGACGGTGAGCCTCAGAGTTATGATGAGGCTGTGACGAGGTCAGAGAAAGAAGAATGGGAAAAGGCAATGCAAGACGAGATGAAGTCTCTGCACGAGAATCAGACTTATGAGCTGACCGAGTTGCCTAAAGGAAGACGAGCTCTGAAAAACAAATGGGTCTACAAGATTAAGAATGAAGAGAACGGGCAAAAGCCGAGATACAAAGCCCGAATTGTAGTGAAAGGCTGCAATCAGAATAAAGGAGTTGATTTTGAGGAGATTTTTTCTCCTGTGGTGAAAATGACCTCGGTCCGAACCGTGCTAGCCATGGCGACTTCAATGGACCTCGAGGTAGAACAAATGGACGTGAAGACGACATTTCTTCACGGTGATTTGGAAGAAGAGATATATATGGAGCAACCAGAAGGGTTCCAAGCTCCAGACCAAGAAGACTTGGTATGTCGGTTGAAGAAGAGCCTCTATGACTTGAAGCAAGCACCTCGACAGTGGTACAAGAAATTTGAATCATTCATGACTGATCATAAGTTTGAGAAGACTGAAGCCGACCACTGCGTATTTGTGAAGAGGTATGAGGCCGGAGATTTTTTGATTTTGTTGTTATATGTTGACGACATGCTTATTGTAGGGAAAGATAAATCGAGGATAGCCGCCCTGAAAAAGGCATTAAGCTCGTCCTTCGCAATGAAGGACCTTGGCCCTGCAAAGCAGATTCTCGGAATAAATATTATCCGAGATAGACAGAAGAAGCTACTATGGCTGAGTCAAGAGAATATATTGAGAAGATTCTGAAGAGATTCAGCATGGACAAAGCCAAAACAGTGAGCACCCCCCTAGCCGGACACATAAAGCTGAACCAGAAGCAATGTCCGAAATCTGATGAAGATAAAGATGAGATGATAAAGGTCCCTTACCAATCCGCTGTCGGAAGCTTGATGTATGCAATGGTTTGCACTAGACCCGACTTGGCGTATGCTGTTGGAATGGTAAGCCGGTATTTGTCAAACCCCGACAAAGTGTACTGGGAAGCAGTGAAGTGGATCTTCAAGTACCTCCGAGGTACAACCGACTTATGTCTCCGTTTTGGAGAAGGCAAAGCCGAGTTGCAAGGCTACTCGGATTCTGATTTAGGGGGAGACGCCGACTCGAGGAAGTCGACTACAGGATATTTGATGAGATTTGCCGGAGGAGCTGTCTCTTGGCAATCAAGACTTCAGAAATGTGTTGCACTATCTACAACTGAGGCTGAGTACATTGCCACTACTGAGGCAAGCAAAGAAATGTTGTGGATGAAGAAGTTCCTCATGGAACTCGGCCATGATCAAGACAAGTACGAGCTGGGTTGTGACAATCAAAGCGCAATCCATCTTGCGAAGAATTCAACCTATCACTCCCGCACTAAGCATATTGATGTGAGGTATCACTGGATCCGGGATGTGGTGGAAGGTGGAGAGCTCGAACTCGTCAAGGTGCACACTGACCAAAATTGGTCCGACATGATGACGAAGCCGGTTCCAGGAAGAAAATTTGAAGACTGCTGTGAAGGAGCCGGGTTGATGCTGAAGCCGACGCATTAAAGTCGGAGGGGGAGATTTGTTGGGCTTCCTCCTTCAATGCTAAGCCCAAGCCCATTTGAGGGGTTTCCTAAAAACCCTAACCCTAATTTCCACCTCTTCTATATATATACTCATTAGTTGTGGGTGGAGGCTAGGTCAGTTTTGAGAGAACAAATTTGAGAGAAAAATTATTTGATTGTTTGAGTAAAGCTTTATGCTTTGCATTTGAGAGATCTCTAGAGAGAGTTTGAGTGAAACATCTCTAGGGTAATTTGATTATCATCATTGTTGGAGAGGTTGAGTTAACCACCACATTGGTGTATTTGATTATTTGTAACCATTAATTTCATAGTGGATTTTTTGATCTGGACTAGGTCCCGTGGGTTTTTACTTCTTCATTCAAGAAGGTTTTCCCACGTTAAATCTGGTTGTGTTCTTCTTCTTCTTCTTCTCTCTCTCTCTCTCTCTCATGTTTTTGTTTTGATTTTTCCGTTGCGCTGTCTGACCTGGTGAAGTTCAGACCGAGGTATTGCCGAGATCCGAGATCAGGATCTTGTTGATTGACTTCCGCACAAAGGCTGCTTAGCCGAGCTTGAGGGAACCGAGTTCCCAACAGGCTCAAAGAGTCGAAGCTTGTGGAGATACCAGAGGGAGCCAACTCCTCTCAAAGAGGTAATTAGAGTTAGGTAACTCAAAAATAAAATAAAAAATCTTCTAGTGCAATTAAGTAGTGGTGTTTAAGTTAGAGGTAATGGTAAAATGGCCCATGTAACGTGAGGCTGGGAATACCATGATGCCACTCTTTTCAAATGCAAATTGTTAGAAAAGGAAAACGGGAAAAAGAAAAAAGAAAGTACCAAAGAGAATATATTTTATGCTCATATAATTGAGCTTAGATTCCCATACAATAGGGTCGCCAAATGTAAATAATAATTTGCAAAAGTTAATGAGGGAAAGCTAATAATGGTTTTGGAACCCAAAACTTTAAAAGCCCTGCCATCTAGGGGAGTCCTCAAAAACATATATTGCAAAACCAAACATGTTTAGGCTACTTAGACTATTTTAAGGTCATCCGGTCATCGATGTGAATTTTTTTTTAAAACTTTTGAAGTTGTAACCTTAACTATTAAGATTGTTTCACATCCGAATTTTCTTATTACTAGATAATTGGTACGAGTACCATTTTGATAATGACTTTCCCTTTTCTGCTTAATTGAGAAGGAATAATTGTTACTTTACCATAAAAGAGAAAATAATGGAGTAACACTAGAGATATGTTCACCTTTTGATACTTTGCAACGAAAATCAATGATTTAAGATTAATCTAATTTTCTTAGGCAATGATAGCTTCTTCTTTTTTTATTATAGATTTTGTAAAACTCTAAAAAGAAAAGGAGACTGTATAATCAAAGGACAAATTACTTTCGGTTTGGGAAAAAAAATGTAATGGTAATATCATTCCAAGAATTCTTGATTCCATAGAAACTGAAAAGAATTATTCATTTTTACAGAGGTGAAAATTATCATTCCTTGTAGAATGAAATGATTTAGTCCTATATTGTTTCTTCATATATATTTTATCTGGTTCAAATAATTTTATACCAGTATAAATTATATTCTAAATTTTAATCATTAATTCTATTTATAGTTAACATTTCTGATTTATTATATATTTGAGTAATTAAATACAAGCAAATCAAAGATAAAAATTCAGTATAAGACTTTTATATTCTTACACAAATATAAGAAGGATACCTTAATAACTAATTAAGGTTATATCAATTAATTTCACCGTTAGATCAACTATGTTGATCCAACGGTTTTATTTATTTTCATCTTTGTATGATTATGATTCTCCATATTTAATATTTATTTTTACCTTTATATAATTATGATTTTCCATATTTAATGCGAAATTAAATATAAAAAATATAACATACAAAGGTGAAAATAAATATAATCATTGGATCAACATAATCAATCAAATAATTGATCGGTAGTAATGTTGGTAATAATATCATATCCCTATATAAGGGTATCCTATCTTATTTAGGCTAAGGATCATTTTTACATTCATGAAGCAAACATTCAAGTATAATGGACTGGAATATAATAACTTTATTTAGCGAATCAAACATTAAATCTGGAACGATTATTCCATCTTAGGAATGCTTTTCCTATTCATACTCTATTATGATTCCATAGAAAGAAATTTTGTGTACTAAACAAACTCTTAATCTCTAAGTCCTAGTTGGATATATGCTCTTTTGGTCACTAAAGTCCTATTGGGCTTCAGTGACACTTGAGCCCATGAGGCTTAGGGTTGAGTTATGTCTAAGACCTAAGCATATATATTCATAGTTTTCTCCTCTTGTGCCTCCAAGGTGAACAGATCATCAGAAACAAATCAAAGAGCCAGACGTTCATCATCTGAACGAGTGCCCACACACTTCCCCTTCCTCCTCGAGAGATAGTTTGGAAGATCTGCCACAGTCCAGCTTCAAGGAGGTTGTTCGTGCTGCGGCGCTGAGGTGAGCTGTTCGTGAAGAGAAATCCTACAAGGGAAGATTCTACACGAGACCTGCGCACCGAGAGGTAATTGTGAAACAAGGATGATTCGGTAAGCATACCAATGTACTAGGTCCTAAACCGCTTCCGCATAAATATAAGATTTCCTATAATTGGTATCAGAGCCTTGGTTGTACATTGGTATGTGAATCTAGTTTCACTATTCATGTAATTAGTTTTGCTTCTTGAAATGTGGCACCTAGGGTTCTAGGATTATGGTATGAATCTAGCATGTGTATTTTATAATTCATTTTCATAAAAGTTTAAATTTTAATAGGTAAAAATGCTTTAATCCATGATTAGGGTCTCTCGTGTATTTCTCGATTTGTAACAAGGAGGCTAATCCCATATGATTAGGTTTCATCCTTGCTGTTTTTGTTTATTTTTGGAATTTCTCTGTATTTTTTCAATATTTTGTAAAAGTTCAAGATCGAGAAATCGCGAGGAAGATGCGCAGTCAGCACTGTTGGAGACTTTTCGAGGACTTAACGATCTCGGAATGGGGCGATCTATATATGGTTGGAAAGAGGACGGAAAGACGAACGCAGCGGCGGGTGGATCACCGCCATCGGAGGTTCCACACTCCACCACGCTCCTCCACAAGCGTTTGAGAGTGGCCTCCACTCTCCGGCAAAGAATGGGAGAGTGAGGGAGCGTCCGGCCATCTTTTTGGGTGGTACCGGCGGCGGTGCACTCGTCTGTACGTGGCGGTCCTTCCCCTGGAGTTTCAGTCTGATTTGACTTCGGGTGACGGCACGGCAGACCTGACGGCTAGAGTTCCTCTTTCGCGTCCTAGGGTTTCTCGCCAAAGGATTGGGTCTTTAGGCTTTGGGCCCATGGAAACCCTAAAGGGGCTTGTGACAAATACTATGGGCTAGGCGAAATTTGAATTCCAAAGTTGTAACATTTTTTTTATTTTCTTTAAAATAGGAATGTCATGGATTAAAGTAATTATGATTTATTATTTAATGCTTTTATTGATTGGTATAAATTATATGATTGATAACATGCTTTATTGCGATAACATGCCATATAGAATAGGTGGTGCCATATTGTTGCATAACTTGTATGATTGCATGAGCATAATAGCTATTATGTCTTCAGCGACTAGTATGATAGTTATTATGAGATTATTTTGATTTTAAATCATCCTAAGAAAGTAATTAATAATTATTATGATTTTTATTAAAAATCTAGATTAATAATTGAATTAATTAATTTTGGATAATTAACATCAAGACAAATAATCGTTATGGAAATTATTTTGATTTCAAATTATCCTCATAAATGATAATTATTATGATTGTTGCAATCTAGATTAATAATTAAGTCAGCTATTTGGATGATTTAAATCTAGAAAAATAATTAGAGAAAATTTCCTAAGAGAATTCTTTTATTTTGCAAGTAATTTGTGGGTTTTCTGAAATTGTCATGGAATAACACACGCTGCATATAACCTTCATGTATCATGATTGTTTGGAGCACACGCTGACGTAAAGTGACCGGATTTCAGGACCTTAATGCTTTCAAAATTATGTTAAGCTTAGTGCACGTTTATCGACGCTCTTACTTATATAGTTTTTGAAATCAAACAAAGGATACTCTCAATTAAATAATTCTTGGAAATTAGAAAATGTTGCTTATGTTGAATGGAAGGAGATTTAAATTAAGAGATTAATTTAACCTTCAAGCGCATTATAGGACCATTAATAAAATAATCATGTAAAGTCCCATCGAATAAGCATGATTGGATTTTATTAGATTGGACTTAAATATCTATGGGAGGAGATTTAAATTAAGAAATTAATTTAACCTCCAGGCGCATTGTGGGCCTATCAATAAAATAATCATGTGAGGCCCCAACGGATAAGCATGATTGGATTTTATTGAGCCTTAATAATTTTAAAATTTTAATAAAGTATTGTACGGCTCATCGTCGATAATACTAAGTTATTAAAGATAATTTTGAAATTAAACAATGAATTCGACTGGGCTTATGAAAATTCTCAAACAAAAATGTTGAATGGGTGAAGGTTTTAAAAATTAATTAATTTTAAAACCTGCGGGCTCCATTTGTGGGTTTATTAGTGAAATGGTTATCGCTGAAGCCCCATCGGATAAGGATAATCAGATTTCACTAGATTAAATCTTAATAATTTCAAAATTTTAGTAAAGTATTGTACGGCCCATCGTTGGCAATGCTTAGACTCTAAGGATAATTTTGAAATTAAACAATGGTTAATTACGTTCAACTTTGGTAAAATTGTTAACCCTCCCATCGAGGCTCTGGCAATGGCACTGAAGGCCCAAATAACAATTTTGATTTTTACAAGTGACTTGCCCATCGTAAGCCTTGTAAAGATAAACTGAAGGATTGTTAACAATAAACAAGAGTAGTTATGAGAATCTACTTGCACTTCGTTTGTTTATTGCATTATTTGTTTGTAATTGTGTGCTTTATATGTTTTTCAGAAAATATCTTAGAAATGATTTTGAGTCGAAAACCTCTAGATGGTACCAACTATGAATAAGTGAAAAGCAAATTTTTGATATTATTCTAAAACATGGAAGCTAAAATTTGTCCTGACAATGCGAGGGCCATAGCAACCTGCAGAGAATGCGTCTAAGGAAACTAAGATGCATTTCTCATATTGGGAAAGGGCAGATATGGTAGTTCGCTGCTATATTATTGTCAGTCTTTCCAAATACTTGCAGAAGCAAGTGTACATGATTAAGAGTGGAGTAGAAATGCTTCAGACTCTTAATGACATGTTAGCTGCGTCTAGCAGCTCTGCTAGACAGAATGCAGTCGGTGCAGGTTTTGCTAAGAGTCTTGTTAAATCCAAAGGGAAACCCAAGGGTGGTAACAAGAACAAAATAACTTGGTTATCAGTTGTCAAACCAGTTGCTATGAAGAAGCCGCAAGGCAAGTTCTTCAAGTGCAGACTGAAAGAAAAATTGCCCAAAAGAGATGAAAAGAACCTGACATGGGCATATCAAGGCCTGATCAGTGAATGAATTATTGATTCAGGAATCACTGATTATGTTTGTTACTCTTTGTAGTAGTTCAAACATGGCATGCCTGTCAGCAATGGACATAGATATTTTAAGCTTGAAAATGGGAACTTGTGTCTGCATTTGCAGTAGGACAAGTTATTTATAAGACTATGGTTTTGGGTGACTGTTTGTTTGTTCCAGATTTCAAGAGAAATTCAATTATTGTTAGTTGTTTTGATTAAAACATGGGTTGACAATGCAATTGATTCCTCAGTTACATTTCGAAGTTCATCTTCATCTTGTTTTGTTCTGGTACATTGTTTAAATAGTTTTTATTACCTATGTCCTATACCTTTTTTTTTTTAAATTTGTTATGTTGAATGGAAAGGATGATGAACAAGAATTTTCACCAAAGAAATAAAAGTTTCAAATGAAACAACTTTGGCCTTTGTGATTGAGTCACATTATCTCAAGTAGAAAATATGTTTTAGTTAAAAGAGGGACTGAAAGTTCAAGAATCTTTTAACTAACAGCTACATGTTAGTCCTATTTGGAAGGTAAAATGGCCAAGCAATCCTACAAGGGCCAAAAAGGTTTGCGCAACTATTCAACTGGAACTGGTACATACTAAAGTATGTGGACCACTTAGCGTTCAGACCAGAAGAGGTGATGAGTACTTCATTATATGAATGTTTACTCTGGATTTGGACAGATGAACCAAATGCGCTATACGTCTAAAGCTTTTGGAAATTTCCAAGAGGTTTAAGACTGAGGCAGAAAAACATGTAGGTGTTCAAATCAAAACACTTTGGTCTACTAAAGTATTTGGCTACCTGTCTGGTAAGTTCAGGTCTTACCTGATTTAAGAGGGGATAGTTTTTGTAACTGTGAACTCTAAGAACGCGTTAGTTGAATGAAGTTGCAGTATGCAAAAATCAAACATTTCTAGACTTGGTGAAGATCATGTTCAGTTATTCATCTTTGCCAATGTTGTTCAAGGGAGATGCCTAAGAGAAGGAAATGTACCTTCTTAACTTGATTCCGTCAAAGTTTGTTGTAAAGACACCTAAAGAATTATGGAAAGGGTGCAAGCCCAGATCAAACCATATTCGGATTTAGGGTGCTATGGCACACGTTCTACAATAGCAGTCAAATGAGATGGAATCTTGTATGGAAGAGTGCATATCTTTTGGCTACCCTAAGAGAACTAGGGATGATTTCTTATTTAGTCTTAAGGACAAGATAATCTAAGTGAGCACTCACATGATTTTCTTAAAGGAGGACTAGATAAGAAATTATAAGCTCTGAAGTTAGGTTATTCTTGATGAGATTTATCTCAGATCAAGAATTTCCAGAATCTCTAGAAGCTTCATCCACTGTACCCTTGATTGTTCAAGAGGGGATAGATATATCTCTAAGTGAACAAACAAGAGAACCATGATTGGAAATTCAACATGATAATATATAAGTGAAACTAGTAGAAATATTAGTATCACATGGAAAGGAACAATATCAAGGATAAGCAGATCCTCAAGAAATTGAAGATCCATCATTTGACCCACTCTTTGTTTTACCTATAAATACACAAGATCTAGTGCAGTACATTCGTAGTGGGAGAAAACCTTGTTAACTCTCAAGTTGTTTCTTGTTGAGTGACATTGATCCTACTAGTTATGATAATGCACTAGAAGATGTTGTTGATCAAGTGTTGCTCAGGCTATGAACAATGAGATGAAATACTTGTATTTCAACTCCGTTCGGTCCTAGTAAAGACACTATGAGGGGTAAAACCCACAAGGTGCATGTGGACATAAAAGGCAAAGAGAGGATGGACAGGAAGGTGAAAACCTTCAAAGCTAGCTTGGAGGCAATTTTTTCCAGACGCCACGCTTGAGTCTATCCAGATTCTCTTAGTTGCTATAAGTCTCAATTATGAGATTTCATTTTGGGAGTTGGATGTCAGGATATCTACATACAACAACCAAAAGGGTTTATAGCAAATGGGTAGGAACACACGGTATGCAAGTTGTGAAAGTCTATTTCATAGACTTAAGCAAGCATCTAGGTCTTGAAACATCAGTTTTGATCAGGTTATCAAAATTTTGATTTTGAGAGAACCTTGATGAATGATGTGTATTTGTATGTAAAGCATCCAACGGAAGACAGTAGTTTTTCTGGTACTTTATGTAGATGATATGCTCCTTATTAGAAACAATGTGGAGGTAATATCAAGCATAAAGAGTTGGCTAAGTTAGTGTTTTGGTATGGAAGTACTGGGGAAGCCAATTATATTCTTGGTATAAAACTCTTATGAGGCCGGAAAAATAAGTTGTTGACATCACCTCAGGCTACTTACATTGACAAAACTCTTGCCAAAATTCAACATGAGAATTCTAAGAGAAGAATTATAATTCTCAGATGTGGAATTCATCTTCCTAAGGAGTGACCAAAGACTTCTAAGAAGGAAGAATGCATGAGCAAGATATCGTATGATTTGGCAAAGGTAAACTCACGCATATCATGTTGGGCGTTAAACCAGACATCTGTCACGCAGTGGGAGTAGTGAGATAGTACCATTTTGAACCTAGAGGAATACTAGATTATTGTTAAGCATGTACTCAAGTATCTTTGGAGAACGAGAGATTATATGCTGGTATATTCTAGTGGGAGTCTTGAAAAGCTGAGTTTTCAAAAATTCAGTTATTTCAAGTGGATATTGACTCAAGAAAATCAACCTCGTGCTATGAGTTTTTCACTAAACTCAGATAGCATTAGAGGTGGATCTTGCAGACCCAGTTACTAAGAGTTTGCCTGAACTTGTGTTTGAGAGGCATGTTACTTCTTTGGGTCTTAGGAGGATCCCAGACTTGCATTAAGCAAGTGAGAGTTATTGGTTTCATTGTGCTCTTGGAGTAAGACGATGAAACAATAAAATAATTTTCTGAATTTCATAAATAAGGTTTTATTTATTTATTTTGCGCACTATTTACAAACATAAAGGTCCGGATCAAATTGTGGAGTATATGATCATATGGATACGTTCATGGAGGACATGATCATAGGTTTTCACAATTGATGAATGAAGTCACAACCGTTAAATAAAGTTGGGCACTTTATTCAGGCTGCAATATTTTATGAAATGATTTTGTCCAAATCATTGTAAAATATTGGTGTGAATTAACATTCACATTGAAAGGATCAAGGAGAGATTTGATTAAGGTTGTTTTTCTGTCATAAGGTATCAAATCTCCAGTTAACTATAGTTATGTGATTGCTCTTAATCCTGAGTTTATTATAAATAGGTAATCAAATAGTTTTCATTCTTTGATTTACCAACGGGTGAGGTTCGATCTATTGACGGCCAATAACTCGGTATTTTGGGAGTGAGATTATTTGATTATCGGTATTTATGAGATAAACAACATGGAATTTGTAGGATATGTCCCCTTGATATGTTTTGGTACTTGGATATTAAAGACACTGGCCAGTGCATGTAATCCATTAGAGAAACTATCATAGTCAAGGGAATAAATAATTGATTGAGTTACAGAAAACTTGTCAATCAATTATAGACATTCTACAAAGGGGCGATGCATATTCATGTTATAAAGGTCATTAATCTTGGAGTTCACGTTCGGGCTTTTAGTGGAGTAGCGCCGAATTAGATAATCTTTCAAAGATTATCAGGAGCCTTGATCAATGACAAATGGTAGGTCCCCAGGCTAGCTCGAGACAAGGGATAGGGTATATTATCATATGATGATAGCTTATGGGCTACATGGCCTTGGGTTTACGAACTCAAGTTTGTATCTTAAAGAGCAAGTGGGAGATTGTTGGATATATGCTCTTTTGGTCACTAAAGTCCTATTGGGCTTCAGTGACACTTGAGCCCATGAGGCTTAGGGTTGAGTTATGTCTAAGACCTAAGCGTATATATTCATAGTTTTCTCCTCTTGTGCCTCCAAGGTGAACAGATCATCAGAAACAAATCAAAGAGGCAGACGTTCATCATCTGAACGAGTGCCCACACACTTCCCCTTCCTCCTCGAGAGATAGTTTGGAAGATCTGCCACAGTCCAGCTTCAAGGAGATTGTTCGTGCTGCGACGCTGAGGTGAGCTGTTCGTGAAGAGAAATCCTACAAGGGAAGATTCTACACGAGACCTGCGCACCGAGAGGTAATTGTGAAACAAGGATGATTCGGTAAGCATACCAATGTACTAGGTCCTAAACCGCTTCCGCATAAATCTAAGATTTCCTACACTAATTACATGCTCAATTCAATGCCACCCTTTTTTCTATATTTGTGGTTTGAATTGGATTGGTTTTAAAGCAAAAAATATTCTATCCAATTCTTTCTATTTGATTATTTAATCATTCATTTGGTTTGAATTTTTTTTTTTAAATTCAATTCAATCCAATTTTATTCGGTATGGATGGTATCAATTTTCAATTTTTCAAAAAATCTAAAATTTCAATTATACAATTACTAGCTATATCAAAATAAAGTCATTCAAAGTTACAAACCATTGAAAAATTCAAGTCTTTAAACTAAAACAAGTCATAAAATTCATAGAGGTTAAAATAAATTAATATACAATAAAAAACTAAAATAAGATGGTTTGTTATCAATAACATCTAAAATTCCAAGTATATAAAACAATAAGATTTTAAGTCATCATCTTTCAAAATAATAAATATATAGTATTTAGATCGATTTTCACTAACCAAACCAAAAATTAATGAGTTTTTTTTTTCAGTTTTTTTTTTTCAATTTTTGAATTTGAATCGGTTCGGTTTATGAACATTCTGTTGATAGCTTCGTCTCATTTGGTTGAGTGAGAGCAAAAACTTATTTGTGCGTCGCCATAGGGTTGGTATTAATGCGCATAATATAAAGTGTCTAATGATGACACTTTTGCTGCAGTTTTGGAAAATAAAAGAGGAATATTAACCCAAAAAAAAACGCAGAATATATTATAAGGGTTTGATTTTTCTGCAGTCACTGCAGATAAATTATCCGCAGTAAGTCTAATACAATGTTGTTTTGAGGCAAAAATCATAGTATTTTTGTAATTTTAATTTATTTCAGGGTTATTATAGTCTTTATAATTATAAATTTTTATTTTTTCAATCTCAAAACGACGTCATTTTGAGAAAAAATACAAATAACTTATCTGTAGTAACTGCAAAAATATTTTTTTCCATATTATAATGATTTTAGAAAAGGCTCCTAGCAAAAGAAATGCCAAAAGACGTACAAGGTTTTAACTTGTTATATAATAAATTGGGAGAGTTATATTTATACTAATTTTTTTATATAAACTCTTATAAATTATATTATATACTTCAAAAGTACATTAGATTACATTATATACTTCCGAAAGTACTCTATAATAAATTACTCTCGAATTAGTACGTTATTATAAATTTTTCTACTGTTTACGTTATTATTTTTGTTCTTTCTCTATAAAAGAAATTATTTTTGTTCTATCTCTGTAAAAGAAAAATTATTAACTTTTTCAAGTGAAATTTATTTATTTTATATTTGTCTCATTTTTTATGATTTATTTTCTTAAATTTAGTTTTTTAATACACACTTAAAGTAAATTATATATCCTTGTATGTAATAATTTACAGGATTTTCTCTTTTCCTCGCAAGACCCAATCCATTCTCGTGTAAATTTGTTGGGGAAATATTAAAACCTTACTTTAATGTTTTTTAAAAATTTCTACCTCCCTTAGTCAAATAGGATTCGAACTCATACGCTTTTAGCAATTCGTCTCTTTTGGATTCATATTGTCACTAGGGGTGTTAATAGACCAAGTCGAGCCGAGCTTTAGTTTTAAAAGGTTAAGTTTGTGTTTAAATGTCTTAGCTTGATATAGTCTGTTACTTGTTATGAATATAATTATCGGCCTATGACCTGACTTATTTGTGAAAAATAAAAGCCTGGTTTAACCTGTTTAAAAAAAATAAAACAACAAAAATTTATTCGAACAAAATATATGATCCACAACTAATAATTTCACAAAGATTCATAAATTTAATGTATATCCAAAAAAATAATATATAACAAAATCATTCAAAAAGTCTGTTTAACCAATAAAATGTGATGAAATGAGTTGAGGAGAGAGATCGCTATTATGAATAGTATAAAATATATATAAAAAATAAAAATTAGTATATCAGGCAAGCCTGAGAGGCTCTAAGGCCGATCTTTTGAATTGAAGTATGAGACCTTTTTATTAAACGAGCTTTTATATAAGCTCAAGCCTGGTTCCAACAATCAATTTTAGACATGTAAGCCTAGGCCTTTGCGAGCCGAGCCAAAGGTCCCTAGTTTGTTTAACACCCCTAATTGTCACTTTGAGGCGATTTTTTTTTACACCTTTTCTTTATATTTATTTGATTGGAAACAAAGAAAAAAAAAAGTAAGGTAAACAATCAATTCATCGGAAAACTTAAATTGTTGGGTGATGTTATATTAGTGATTTCATATTTTTCTATCATACCTTACACATAAGAGTCCATTAGACTTGAAGAGTGAATGATTAGATTCATCAGCCTACCTGTACTAAAAAATTCTATAATATTTAATTATTTTTATCAAATAGAACGAGAGCAATGGGGATCGAACTCATAATCACTCGGTCGTCTAATTTCTGATACCATGATTCACCCGAGTGAAATTACATTAATGATTTTATATTTTTCTAACAAGTAAGTATTAATAAGTACTTTTATATTTTTTATTAATACAATTTTTTTTTAGAAGAGCTAGCCCAACCATGATGTGGATGTTCTAAACACGAATAAAATTTACTCCGATGAGGAATACTCAGGTTTATTAAAAAAAAAAGGAAGTAAATTACATAAGTAACGTTTAAAGAAAAGTAATGCACAAAACGTCGCCCTTTTGAAAATTTTGGGCTTTGACTAGAAGACGTTCAATAATCAATAGTAGTGTAATCAGTTGCAAGATTAACCCATTAACCACTTGTGGCGTCAACAGTCAACCCATGCCGAATTCTAACCCGACGCATCGTTGAGGCTTTCTTGCTGGTACCGCTTCATCAATTGGTATGAAGTAAAATCCAAATAGAAGATGATCCGAAGCACTCATCTCCAAAACCCAAAACAAAATTAATTTGACAATATTCATACTCGACGATAATTAACTTCCGTGATCCATCTATGAAATATTGAAACCTATACTCAATAGAAATTTCAATTTTTTTTTTTTTTTGGAAATTATAGAAATTTCAATTTTGACAACAATCTAAATTGCTACTTTCTAGAAATGTCATAGAATCCAAGTCTCTTGATGGGCCTTCAAACATTCTTAAAAATTTTATTTGATGAATTCTGTTTTGAAATTTTTTTAAAAAAAATTGAGGATGCTCCAAGGGCAGTGGTTAGCGTAACTTAGGGATTGTTCCAATCGTCAAGAATTTTTTTTGTCTTGCGCAGTTTCTTCTTTTTGGTGTTACTATCTAGCATCAAAAATTAGCAACCGATCCTGCGACTATGTTGTGTTTTCTTTATTAATGTGCATTTGTAACTTCCTAATTTTCTACCTTTAGACGAGCAACATGGTTTTATTAAGAGAAATTATTTAATTAGCCAGCAACCGACCGAATTTTTTTTTTGTTTGGAATTAACTCAATCATAATTATTTGGTACCCGGTGGTATTGCCACAAGCTTCGTTTCTTTAAGTCAGCTATTAGACTAATTTGAAGAGCGGGGCGAGTCACTGATAAAGGTATTTAAATTCCTCCCAAAGGTGATATGTAGGGATCGGACCAAGACACTTTCTTTTCCACTTATTCAGCTCATTTGTTACCAACTGAGTTACCACGATTTGGTGGCGGAAAAATATTTGATCATAGACTATAAGATTAACTTATTTTTGTTTATTTTTTGCTCTATTTTTGCCCTTTTGGATAAACAAAGGGTGTGTTTGAATGTGTTTTTGTTTTTTTGTTTTTAAAATCTGTTTTGAGAATGAAGTTTGAAAACTAATTTTGAGAGTAAAAAAACAATAAAACTTGTTTGAATATGGTTAGTTTTAAAGTTATATGGAAGATGTAGTTATTTACAAAAATGTCATTAATGAATCCTCGTATTTACAAAATTGCCACTGCAAAATAATGTAAAATAAAATAAAAATCGATCTAATTACAAAAATGCCATTAATGAATCTCCTTATTTACGAAAATGCCACCGCACTTTATAAAAAAAAAACCAGAAAACAACCTTGGAAAACACCCTGAAGTTGTTTTGCTTTTTATGTTTCTAAAATCAAAAAACAAAAACGATTTTTAAAACACGATGAGTGAAAACAGTCTCTTCAATCAAGTTCTTTTATTTTTTTGTTTTTAAAAACAAAAAACTATTTTACAAAATAGTTAACAAGCAGGCCCAAAATGTCACGTGTCTGGACTGAAAGCTCCTCCTCTTCTATTTTCACGTAACTATAATGCCCTAAATAAAATTATGACCCTTGGTACACAGTATTACATGCAAAGAAAGAACTGACACTAGGTCAGAGGCAATAGTCACTTATACGGTGAATAGAAAGCTTCCTTCTTCTTCTTCTTTTTTTTTTTTTTTTTCTTTTAGTAAAAAGAAAGCTTCATTCTAACTAGTAAAAGAAGAAAACGGTTTCGCTCTAATCGTATTCTTAGCAATAATAGAGATAAACACGAAAATCTTTTCTTATATGCAAGCCGCATATCATATATTCTTACAAAGTGGGGCTTTAATGTTAATAAATACCATCAAATTGGATTTTCAACTTCCTCTAAATTAATCATATATTGGAGAAATATTGTTGTTATTATTAAGGGTAATAATTTGGGTTTACACAATACAACACAAATTTGGCACGAACACGAATATACTCAATACGAACAAACATAAATTTATAAAGAGGTCAAAACTTTCACAAGAATATGATCGATCTATTTTGTAGGTTGACACTACAAAACATGAATAATCCGCCAACCTCAAAGTGTGTCGCTTATTATGTCAGTTGACATGAGTCACATGACACAACATGAATAGCATGTTAATCTCAAAGTGTGTAGTTTATTGTGCGGGTTGATACGACATAACAAGAATAACATGTAAAAAGATTAATGTGAATCAATTTTATATTTGTGAATTGACGCGCGACATGATATGATTTTTTTTTCGTGTCAGATTTTACCAATATGAACACAACACAAATTTAAAAACGGGTACCCAAATACAAAATTTTAGTGTCGTTTTCATGTCGTGTCAGCGAGTCGTGTTGAAAATTTTCATTTCTAATATTATTTAGGACTAACTTAATGCAACCTATAATAATAATAAAAAAAAATCCAATGCCTTGTCAAATATATTTTTAGATGACCTAAATCTATGTTTACTTTAACTTTTATACTTACAAAATTCAGTAGTTAACTTATAAATTCGTCCATGCTCATCTATAAAGTTTGATGACACTAAACCTCTATACAATAATAACATTAGTGTGTTGCACCTCACACCGTTGGACTACAGATCAAGAGGCCCACGCGGATAAGGGTGAAACCCAATTACTTAATGGATTATTTGCAATAGTCAGTTAATCTTTAGTCTTTATTCAATGTAAGAAGATGATGGGAATACTTCCCAAGTGATTGTAATCAGCATGTGATTAGTGAGTATATAGCCCATGAAGGGCGTGAATGAGAAAATATGAAATAGATGGACAACTTTCTCTCTTCTGAATTTCCCCTTCCTCTCATTCCCTCTCCTTCTCTCTCTTTTCAGATCTGAACCCTTACAATTGGTGCTTTCATTCGATCTTTTCCTTCCTGCCATGGCTGACAACACTAGGATGCGCGAATTGCATCAACGTTTGGAGACCCTTGAGCAACAATTTCAAGCTGCTGAGCTTGTGCACAAACAATAGCACGCGGCTCTCCAAGAATCTCAAACTCAGTTACATGCTTCTCAGCAACAGATTCAGGAATCTCAGAATCGTTGCCATCACGACCTCACTCGCCTGATTGAACTCCAGCAAACATCATCCATCAATCGAGGAATTTTAGGCTCCAGTCCCAGCGGGAGCACTTCTTCTAGTTCTGACAATTTCAGATCCCGTCAAGTTAAGCTTGATTTTCCCCATTTTGCTTCTGGTGACCCTACTACTTGGATCATAGCTGTTGATAGGTATTTTACCTTCTACCAAGTTCCAATTCCCGATCGTTTGAACCTAGCTGCCTTTCATTTAGATGAGCCAACAGCTAGCTGGTTTTATGGATCTGACCAAAATGGGTTACTACCTGATTGGCGTACTTTTTGTACGGCTTTACATAGACGATTTAGGCCTTTTGAATTTGAGGACCCTGCTGGTTCTTTGGCTAAAATTCAACAAACGGCTTCAGTCCTTGAATACCAGTCTTCCTTTGAAAAACTTGTGAGTAAGGTTCCAGGACTTTCTGCCACGCTGCTGCGTAGTATTTTCATCTCTGGTTTGAAAACATACATTCGTCGCTCGGTTCTGCCTCTCAGGCCCGTCGATTATCACGAGGCGTTCTCTCTAGCCCGTGTATATGAGGACCAGTTTAATGAACCACGCTCCAACCGCCCCTGGCATAATTCCCACAAACCTCTCAATATTGTATCCTCTGCACCCATGTCCTTAACGACAACCACTACACCTAATAACCCTATCCCAGCCATACCCATACGTCGTTTATCCCCTGCAGAGAGGCAAGAAAAAAAGGACAAAAATTTTGTTACAATTGCGATAAGAAATATTCCTTTGGTCACAAATGTAAAGGACGCGCTGTCCTCTTGCATTTGGAAGGTACTAAGGAGGATTTGGATCATGACCCTGACCCTGTTAATTTGGAAAATCAGGAGCTATTTAGCCCTCACGCAGTCACACCAGAAATTAGCTTCAATGCTCTCTTTGGGCATCGAAATTCCAGGTCCTTTCGCTTAACTAGTTCTATTAAGGGTAAGCCAGTTCAGATTTTAATTGATGGGGGTAGTACCTATAACTTCATTACTGCTTGAATGGCCACTTTTATTAACCTAACTATGCAGCAGGTTAAGCCGTTTCAAGTTCAGGTTGGTAATGGCCATACACTTCATTGCACAACTTCTTGTGCTGCGGTTTCTTTGACTCTACGGACCTCTACAATTTTGGTGGACTTGTTTGTGTTGGACCTTAAAGGTGCTGATGTCGTTCTGGGCATTCAGTGGCTCTCTACACTTGGGCCAACAGTCACAGACTATTCTTTACTGACCATGTCGTTTACTCACAATGGCACTTCCATACTCCTTCACGGTGATAACAACCTTTCTCCCTCCCAAATTTCCAAGGCCCAATTGCATAAGCTTGTGTCCCAAAATTTCGTTTCCTCCTGTTTTATGAGCCTCGCCAGCAACCTTCCTCCCGACAACCTCCCCATTTCCCCTCCCACTACACCTCCACAAATTCAACTCCTATTGAATCAATTTTGTGATGTCCTTGGAAACATCATTGCCTTACCACCGGATAGATCTTCCAACCACACCATTAGTCTCCTACCCAATTCTAAACCTGTACAGGTTCGCCCTTACCGATACCCGCACTTCCAAAAAATGGAGATTAGGAGAATGGTACGTGAGATGTTGGATATTGGCATCATTCGTCCCAGCCAGTCCCTTTTCAGTTCACCCGTCTTGTTGGTTAAAAAGAAAGATGGCACTTGGCGATTCTGTGTAGATTATCGTGCCCTCAATGCCATAACTGTTCCTGATAAGTTTCCCATCCCTACGGCGGACGAACTGTTGGATGAATTACATGGGGCTCAAATTTTTTCCAAGCTTGACTTGCGCTCGGGCTATCATCAGATTAAAATGGCACCCAGTGATATTCCTAAAACTGCCTTTAGAACTCATAGTGGGCACTTCGAATTTTTGGTGATGCCTTTTGGCTTGTCTAATGCGCCCTCAACCTTCCAGGCCACCATGAATCATGTCTTTACTAGATTTTTACGGAGATTTGTTGTCATCTTCTTCGATGACATATTGGTGTACAGTCCCTCTTTACAGACCCATGCGGATTATTTGGAACAAGTACTCCAGACACTGCGCCAGCATCAATTTTTTTCTAAGTTAACTAAGTGTTCTTTTGCTGTGCAGGAAATTCAGTTTTTGGGGCATATTATTTCAGCCTTGGGAGTTTCCCCTGACCCCTCCAAAATACAGGCTGTTAGGGATTGGCCTATTCCTCATTCTGTCACCCAACTGCGGGCCTTTTTGGGTTTATCAGGCTACTACCGCAAATTTATAAAGGGATATGCTTCGGTGGCAGCCCCTTTCCCGGACCTACTCTCTAAGGATGCATTTGTGTGGTCGGTGACGGGAATACTTCCCAACTGATTGTAATCAGCATGTGATCAGTGAGTATATAGCCCACGAAGGGCGTGAATGAGAAAATATGAAATAGTTGGACAACTCTCTCTCTCTTCTGAATTTCCCCTTCCTCTCATTCCCTCTCTTTCTCTCTCTTTTCAGATCTGAACCCTTACATAGTGTCACAAAAAATGCCATTGTTCTATTGGTCGTCAACTGTTTTAGGTACTTTAACTAATACAGGTTACTGACCCAAAGTTTGAAAAATATCACCAATAAAACCTCTAGTCATGAAATAAACGATCAATTACTTTCATCTCGATAGAATGAAATGTTCAACCGCTCGGTTGGTGCCGGGAAATAAAGCAAGCGGAGATAAGAGTATGTATTTGATCTTCTTCAGTATTATCTTTGGAAGGGATTCAAAATCTTAATCCTGGGACTTGCTCTCTCGAAGCGATGAACCTATTAGAATATCTCCAAAAAAAAAAAAAAAAAAAAAAAGAACTGGTCAATAACAAAGGAAAATTATTGTTATTTTGCAAGCAAACGAATTCTTGAGTGTTGGATAAAAGATTTGGATTCGGTAATTTCCTTCCATCTCAATTACTTTTCGCTTTTTTCTCATGAATGATTTTCATGGGCATTTATTTCATTAGTGCCAACCAAATTTGTTCTGAATTGGTAAAAAATAAAACATCACACTAAGTAAATAGCAATCCTCCAAATGAAAGGTAAAAACTATAGCCAATATGTTATCCTAGTATTTAAGTGCTTATTTGGATTTTCTTTTTATAAGCTAGAGCAGACAGGTTTTAAAAAAAACTCTTATAATAAAAAACTCTTTTTTTATAATGAAGAAAAAAGTCAAAAATCAAAAGCTCCTAGGAGGAGCTTTTTTTTAAGCTTTTATCAGTTTTTCTTGAATTGTGTGTTATTTTTTTTAAATGAAGAACTATAGAAATAGAGAAAGAGAATTTTCTTGACATATGTGCTTTTAAGCTAAAATTTTTATGTAATCATCAAACAGCTTTTAACTTTTTTTATTAAGTTTTTTTTTTTTTTAACTTTACCTTATACATGGCTTCTGGCTTAAAAAAAAAAATATCGAAATATGCTCTAATTATAACACTCTTAAAAGAGAACAAGAAATCCATGTTAAAATTGATCACTGCCTTGTACATATCATATAACACAATGGGTTGAAAAGAGTGACAGTAACCCAATGAAAATGAATATCCCAGTCTCCAAGCCATGTGCTGAACCATCTTCAGGTGCAGGATATGGAGAGTTTGCATCAGGAGTGGGAGAAGAAGTAGGAGGAGGTGTAGAAGAGTGTTCATCATGAAGAAAGGGGTAAATCTCATATCTTACTCTGCATATCCCGCTATATACTCTCACTCCCTCTTTTTTCTCATCACATGCTTTAAGATAAGCAAGTGAATCATTAAGGCATTCATTGCAATCCATTCTAGAGAGGTCTCTATTGCACTGTGCATACCCATAAATTGTGCTATACTCATCAATCTCTGATTTTCCAGTTGCATACAAATTTGGGTCCAAAACAGCTTCCTGAGAGATTATGCTTAGAAACTCTTGTGTCTTTTGATCAAACCACTCAGGACTAGGATCACTCACATTATTTGTGGACGTCAAGCATAACATAGAATTATGCATGGTTTGGCCAAAGTAGTCCTCGTTTGAGTACTCTACTGTGCAATCTTCATGCAAAATCATGGCTACTTTGTTATATGGACAGTCTTTGAGCATGTCATTGATTGCTTGTTCAACACAGTTGCTACAATCCATGGGAGAGAGATCACCACGGCATAAAGCCAGACCATGAGTTCGGTTTTCGCCTTCACCCTTCGAACCAACAGCGAAGCCAGTAGATGGAGCTTCGTTCTTAAGATAACTCAGAAGAGCATTTAGGCTCGTTTCATAAGGGTCTTTGCAGGAATAGTTTTCAGACATTGAACAAATATGCATGAGCTCTTGTCCTAAAACAGTATTGTGAAAGAGGGTGAAGGTTGAAAAAAGGAGTATAAAGAACTTGCAGAAATCCATCTTTGTGAGTATGGTTTTCAATCAAAGGTTGCAACTGTTGCAGAAAGTAGTGCTAATATATAGCCATATGAGTTGGATTGCTTTAGCTCTAAGAGGCACATTTCAGGGGACACAATTGTATTACTATTTCTTGAATAGTTTCTATTTTTCTTTGTTGTATTATTACACAACCAATCCTGTGAGTATTTGAGTTTTGTTTAACAATGTTAGTTATAACTTATTAATTTCCTTTGGTTCTTCTACCTTTTGATGAGGAACATGGTTTTAAGATGAATAAATTATTCAGCCGGCAATGTACTGAAAAATACTTAATCATAGACTAATTTTATTTAGTTTACTTTTCGCACTAATTTTACACTCTCAGATAAACAAAAAGTCAGGGCTAACAACTACCAATTAATCTACTTTTGTAATTTCACGTAATTACATTCTCAGCAACTATATGACCCTTGGTACACTATATTAGATAGAAAGAACCAACACTTGGTCACAGGCAATACTTATGTCAGTGCATGTAAGTCAATTCTTCATCTTTGCATTCTCTGACAGCAACTTCCAGTTGGTCACGAGCACTAGATGGCAATACATCACAACAGTGTCTTCTTGGAGCCTGCAACTGAATACAAAAAAAAAAAAAATTATTAAGTATTATGAACAATGTTAAGGCATTGTCCTAATAGCCCTCAAGGAATACCAGTGTCCGATATAGTTACCCGTTTGATGTCAAGGTCTAGCTTATTTGTGAGCACTTTGATCACTTCCAGTTTCTTCGGTGATACCATGTTATCTGAGCAATTCTGAAAAGATTTCTTATAACTGCTTATGATGCCATCCTTACCAGAAGACACATTGTCCAGATAGAAAACAGTGGATCTTTTACATGGGTCAGGGTGGAGTCCTCTTGTGTTGAAAGTATATGCTTTTGCCAACATATTTCCTTTCTTCCACTGCTTGAATGTCTCTCGCACATTCAGAACTTCCGGTAAAAACATATGGTTGGGGAATATCTGAACAGCATAGCCCCATGACACTGAAATTGTCCATGAAAACCATCTGTCATAGCAAATTGCTTGTTGTAGCATCCTTTGGGAATCAACATTTACCGCTTCAAACAAGTGTTTCAGAGCTTGTGTTGTTGTCATGTTTGGAAAGATTGGATCTGTGTAATCCAAGTGATGCAAGGACAACAAGGGAGTTAATGGATGTGCAGCCAACAGGCCAAAGGTATCTCCCCGCAAATCAACCTGACCCAATTTCATAAACACAAATAATAGAAGATTAATAAGTTAAAAAGAACCATCTCAACCTAGCAACTCAAGCCTATAAATGATGGGCTTTCAATGATTTTATATTATATCTCTCTAACAATAAGGCTATCAACTAAAGGAAGAAAATCAAATAACCAAAAAATGTCAGCATTTCAAACTATTTGTTTTACCTGGTGAAAACCGGGTTCATGTGTTAATCCTACACCAAGTTCTGCTAAACAAGTGTAAACCCTGCCATCACTTCCATAGAGATGTGGGTACCTTTCTATACACGAATCAAAAACCTTGACCAAGACTTTTGCCAGAGAGGAACTGATAGCAAAGCCAGCACCACCAAAAGCCATTCCAAAACCAAACAACCTGTTCTGCTCATAAACCTCAGAGTGCGCACCAATATAGTACCAAAGCCCATGATCATATTTGGAAAGAGTCTTAACCACATTCTCTGGGAAGAAAACCGTGTCATCATCTCCAAACACATACCATCTAACATCTGAATGATTATTCATTGCTATAGTCTCAGCAACAACACGTGCCACGCGTATTGCTGACCTTAGTCCACCTTTGCAAGTGTAGCGAAACCTTGAAGTGTCTTCAGAGACACAGAGAGGAGGAAGAGAAGTATCATTCCTAGCATCATGATCTTCATCTGGGAGGCTATCCACAAACACACATCCCTTCGTTGCATTGTTTCTTTGCCACCACAGTTTCACATACTCCTTCCTCTTAGGCCAGGAACTCTTGCTTGAAGCAATTCCAAACACAAGATGATCAAGAGTGGTAGGTGTGGACACATCTTGTGATGAAGAAGAATGCACATGCACTAGCTTTGATGTCCCCAAGAGTAGCACTGACACAAGGACATAAAGAACAATAAATGAAGAAGAGATTAAGATGAAGTTAATCAGAGACTGGGCTTTGGCAGGTTTGTGAAATAACTGCATATTTAACATGGGGAAAAAAAATGGATCTTGTTCTGCAGATGCAGAAGATTATTATTGGTGTTATACCTTAACAGGGTTCATGTCCTGTGTGTGAGACTATATAATTAAAACAAAGATCTACCGCAATCCACGGCGTAAGAAAGCTGCTAATTTTAACGCTTCAAGTTTGTTAATCTTCCATGTTAATAACTAGGGTTGGTTTGCAAGAAGAAAACTCATGCCCCTTTTCCAATTAGATTTGCACGGCTGGTTAGTGAGGTTTGTTGGTTATTGGATACAAGTCAAATATTTGGAATAAGTATGCATTGACTACAGAAAGAGGTTGGCCACCTTTCAAGTAATGGGTGTCCTGTTCTACGCAACAACTTAAGTTCTTAGGTTTGGCCAATGCATTTATCAGTCACAAGAAATAGGTGGGCATAAAACAATAACATGGTCCACGTGTAATGTTGGTTAAACAATTCAGGTCTGAAAGCACTATTCTGCTATTATTTTTACACGTATGCTTTTAGCTTTTTCTATCATATTGTATGTTTATAAGTTTTCCTTCTCCTCTTTTCCCCCTTTAAAATGACAGGTTTATGTTATCAAAAAAAAATGACAGGTTTAACTCACAAGATGTGCTAATATCACTGTCTCCTCAGCCATTCCCAGAATGAACTGTTCAAATATATCTACCCACATGCTTATTTCTTTGACTAGGTATTTAGTTCGCATTCTAGAGCATTGAATTAAGATAATGCACAAAAATAATATTAATACTGGTGTCACATGCTTATTTGTCTTCAACTTACTGTCTCTTGGGATTAAAAAAAAAACCTGAGTGAAGCAATAATTTCTACTTAACAAAATCGAGAAAAAGGACAGAAGTAATTGGACTGCTTGAGTCGAAACTTGCAAGATGCGTATGTTACGGCGTAGAACTTTGGAAGCTTAATGCTATGCCAGTCACCGAGTGTGAAAGGATTCAAGCCCCTAGGACAAGGACTTGCGACAAGAATGATATATTACCACATAACTTGGAAATAAAATATTATAGAGCTTAGTAATAGGAGATGCCCGGTTTCACACGCAAATGTAAATCGGTTTCATATCTCAAATGCATCAAAATAAATTCATCATTAGCGGTGAAAGTATTTCTAACAGTCTGGTTAATGCTTATAGAAGCACTACAACTATGCAGCCAGCAAATATTTACATAATTTTCAGACAAATCACTAGTTATCATATAGAGTGCATTAAGACATGGTGCTCATTAGGATCACACTCCCCAGATTAAAATTGGTCTCTTACATCACTCCAAACATGGAGCTTCCCTGAAAATTTTAGCACCAGAAATGCATAGGAATGCATGTAATAACATGTACAACTGCAGGGATATAAGCCATTTGAAAGGCACAGCTACTCAGCAAAAAAAAAAAAAAAAGCCGTGCAACAGAAGCAAGTTAGAGGTTGATCAATTGTCAGTCAAAGTAAAACCAGCCTGTGAGAGGTAGATCACCAACAAGATCTTTTAGTTATCTTCACGTGCATATTTTTCTTCTACAAAGAGGACAAGGATCTCTCTACTGCAAAGAGGATGGGGAAATAGAAATCAGGAAAGGAAAGCCTAATAAGAATATTTTCAGAAACATAACACACTACTTGCTGTCCTATGGAGGCATTCCTTGTTGAATAAAATCACTGCCCATAAAACCCTGACTAGCAAAGATGGAGTGAGGACAATTCTTGTACACAACTTTAACCTTGCATATTTGGAAAGATATTATTTCCTAGATTCAAACCCATGACCTTTCAATCACAAAAGAACAACTTTATTACTGCTCCAGGCTCGTCCTCTTATTATATCCTTGTTGAATGATATAATAAAAATAATCAAGAATTAAAGAATTAAAAAAATCTATTTACCTTCTATTCAACTTTGAAACTAAGAAGATTATTCAAATTCAACATGAAACTATCCTATTAAAACAAAGTTCTAAGATCAACCTAAAAAAATAAGCATCCACCTCATATCACCTTCAACATGGGATCAAACTCCTCCAAAGATTCGTCCTCGTGAAAATTTCAAAACTTTCAAGGGAAGCAACTCCCTGAAATAATGCTATGATTGCATGGAGATCAGTTCATTGATTTCACATGGTCTAATATGAATACTGATTGATTCATTAGAAGATGGCAAGACGTTGCAGCACTGACGACGGGGGGCTTTCATCTGTGACAAAACCCAATAAGGCAACATAAAGTTAAAGAACTAGAATAAGAATGCAGACAGACATGAGAAACAAAAAATAATTACAAATTTCAAATCAACCATTTCTAAAATTAATTTAGCAATACCTGTTCCATATCAAGCTCCAGCTTCCTTGAAAAAACTATGATCTCCATCAACTGTGTAGCATTTAATTCATAACAGTTCCCTACAACATGCCTAGAGTAATAGCTCCAAATGCCCCTTTCATCAGATGTAACACTTTTCAAGAAAAATACAGAAGGCCTTTCACAAGGATCTTTTGGATAGTCTCTGGTGTTAAACATAAATTTGGCATCAACTTTACTACCCCTCTTCCATGGCATGAAAGTTCTTTGCAGTGAAAGGAGATCAGGTAGAAGCTCATTTCCCTGAAAAACCTGGATACCAAAACCCCAAGAAACCGAGAAAGTCAAAGAATTTGATCGATCATAGCAGACAGTTTGCTGCAGGATCCTGGCAGGATCAATGTTTGCAGCCACAATAAGATGTTCCAAAGCTTGTGTTCTGTTCATGTTAGGAAAGAGAGGCTCCAACGCCTCCAAGTGATGAAGGGACAACAAAGGAGATAATGGATGTGCAGCCAGCATCCCAAACAAATTCCCCCGCATATCTAACTGGCGTAAAAAATAAATGAACAAATAATTATTTCCAAAGTCTATCATTTTACTTGCATAAGTTATAGGCTTGAATTGAAAAAATAAAGAATGCTCCAAATATAGAAGTCAAGCAGCCTAAATGAGATCCAGCAAAAGGTAATGAAAATTAAGACCACGGCAACATACTCAAGCACTACATACGATCATCAACAACAACACCTTTATCTGTAAATAATTAGAGTCGGTAGTAGATGAACCCAAATGAAAAATACGAAGGGATAAAACATAAAAATAAATATATAAAATATATATATATATATATAAGTAAAAATAAAAGGGGTGTAAAAATAAATAAGTAAGAGAAAAAAGATGGGGAAGGGTAAAAGAAGAAGGGGGGGGATGAAGAGGAAAAGGACTAAAAAGGGACCATCTGGAACATAGAAATAACAACTGATCTAACCTTCCACCATGCTTATTGCTTTTCTCCATTTTGTCTTAAGGCACACCGTCCGCCAATCTATATCTCACTTCATTAAGTCTTGTTTTACTACCTTCCCCCAAATAAGTTTCAGTCTACCTCTACCTTTGTGTCGAGCTCTTAATAACAAACTTTTGTCTTACGGGAGCATCCAGGAGCTTTCTCATTACGTGCCCAAACCACCTCAATTTATGTTCTCTCATCTTTTCAGCCACCGGTAGTACTTCTACCTTTCGTTGAATATCTTCATTTCTTATCTTATCCATCCTCGTACAACCACATATCCACTTTAACATCCTCATCTCTGCTACTCTCATTTATGTTCATGTTGCCTATATGCTGGCCAACATTCAGCTCCATATAACATTGCAGGCTTTACTGCTGTTCTATAGAATTTTCCTTTTCACTTAAAGGGAATTTTACGATCACACAAAAACTCAGATGCACTATGCCATTTCATCCACCCTGATAGCAATTAGCATTCTATGATTTACATCCTCATCAATCTCAACTTTTTTGCAAAATGGATCCCAGGTATCTAAAAGCATCTTTCTTGGGTACCTCTTGACCAAGTAGATGCACGAGATCTTGGTCTACATCTCTTACCAGAGAAAACTCACACTTCATAGACTCAGGCACTACATACAATATTTGTTTAAAATGCTAATTGCTAACGAATTAAAAGGATAAAATCTCAAACCAAATCAATAGAAATCTTGTGCCTTGCATACCTCAAATGTGCATGGGAGACAAACGAACAATTTAAAAGTTGTGGTAAGTAAATATTATGTAGACAAACAAAATTGAACATGTTGTACATTATCATTTTCATAATTCATAACTGCTCTTATCAATATAATTCTCCAACATCCGCAAAGTAATAATCTGTGGGACACACTATTTTCATAATATATGTTTGAGGAACATGTTTTGCTGTT
This sequence comes from Gastrolobium bilobum, assembly GCF_033153095.1. Classification (NCBI taxonomy): domain Eukaryota; kingdom Viridiplantae; phylum Streptophyta; class Magnoliopsida; order Fabales; family Fabaceae; genus Gastrolobium; species Gastrolobium bilobum. Next base: position 13,770 of record NW_026895147.1, on the reverse strand, counting down.
ATCAAACATTTTAACACTAAAACAGAAAGAAAAATCCCAAAGAACAACTTAATGACATGCTTCCCACACACTATTTTCACTCCCCTCCTCATTTTCCAATTCAATTTTCCCCTTTTCCACCTACTCAAACAAGCATAGCCTAAGAGAGTGGAAAACAACCCATATCAACTAGTTTCTGTCAATTAGTCCGGCACCTAATCAATCTATAAAAGGGAATAGATATTGAGTTCATTGTTCCTCATTTTGAAAATGGGAGTAATTATTCAAGAGTTGTTGGTCTAGTGGCGATCCTCCTAAATCCCAGAATTCGACTTGTCCAAAGAGTAGTGGTTTCGATTCCTAAGAATAACAACTTCTGGACAGAGAGGCTAAAACCCGAAGCTGGATTAGTTAGGAAAGGATACTTGTTTATATCTACCCAAAAAAAAATGGGAGTAACTAATAAAAAATCATAGCCAATGAATTCAACACATGCACAAGGATCAGAAGCAAGTTAAAATAACAAAATCACCAAAATGAGGATTTAATATATATATATATATATATATATATATATATATATGTATGTATTTTACCTGATGAAACCCAGGTTCATGGGTTAAACCTACACCAAGCTCAGCGAGACAAGAATAAATCCTGGAATCACTGCCATACAAATGACCGTACCTCCTCAAACACGAATCCAAAACCCTAGCTAAAACCCTACCAAGCGAGTGGCTGATCGCGAAACCACCACCCCCAAACGCCATCTCAAACGAATACTTAACATTCTGATCGTAACTCTCCGAATTGCCACCAATGTAAAACCACCGATCGTGATCGTACTTCGACAGAGTCCTCACCACATTCTCCACCAAGAAAACGGTGTCGTCGTCGCCGAATACGAACCACCGGACATCCGTCTCGTTCCGATCAACCACCTCCTTCACAACCCGGGCGACGCGGATTGCCGACCGGAGCCCTCCCCGGAAGGTGTAGGGGAAGCCGGAGGTATCGCCGGAGATCACCACCGGCGGCAACGAAGAAGAAGAAGAGGAGTTGAAAGAGGGGGAGTCGAGGAAGGCGAATGCGCGCGTTGAGTTAGGGGAATACCAGAGTCGGAGGTAGGGTTGGCGGCGTGGCCAGGACACGGAGGAGGAAGCGATGGCGAAGAGAATGTGGCGGCGCGTGGTGGGGGAGACGCGTGAGGCGATTGTGAGATTGGTGGGGTGAAACGTGGCAGAGGATGGGGCCCACAGGATGAAAAGGAGATAGAGGTTGAGGAGTAAAGAGAGGAAGAAGAGGAATGATTTGAAGGAGACAGAGAATGAGAATGAGAACGATGATGTTGTTGGTGTTCTAAGGAAGCTGGAACTAGAACTAGAAGTAGGCATTGTTGTGTCTGTGTTTGAGACAGGCAAGGTACTAGGTTCTTTTTTTCTTCGATGGAACATCTTTACTATTTTAAATTAACGTTAAAGAGTGAGTGAGGAACACGGAAACGCAGACAAACCTAATCAACCGCCAAGTTACGGTTACTCTAATAAACTTTCCAGTTTCCATAGAAGAAAGTGTTTATTGTTGTTCCTGTCAGAGACAGACCCTCTTTCTACAGTTATAAAAGTGTCCTTGGTGGAATAGCCACTGTGAGAAAATGAAGGGTGTGTTTCTTAAATGGGCCCATTGGGCTAAACCCATAGATAACCCAAATTAGTACAGTGCTCATAGCCACAACACTACCTGTTTCGATTATTAGTACTAGTCATGCTACCGGATGGGTTTCTTGATATGAGTTTTTTAAATTTTCATGGAATGATTAAAAAATATTTATTACTTCATGGATTTTCTTATATGATTTTTTTTTACGTAGTCTAAAGAATGATGCTAGTTTGAGCATGTACGATGTTTTACATTTCTTTAAGCTTGTTTGACATATAGTTTTTGTCAAATATATAATATGATATCTATGGTTAGTTTATACTATGGGAACAGATATGATTATAGAATAGCTATGCCATGTTGCGTTTGAGCGAAAAATAAATGCAAGGCAAAGTTAAACATCAACTTAGATTTGTTACTAGTTCCTTTTCTCTTTATCTGACGGGGATTCTTGCAGTATTTCCATCTTAGAGTATCGAGGAATCCACAAGGACACGCACTAGCACATTTGAAGTTTTTGGTTCACTGCAATTTTATATAGGAGTTATAAAATAACTTTCAAGTATAGTATGATAACAAAACATCATTCAAAATATCCATATGAATAATTTGAGGATTTTTTTTTTTTATCAAGCATCATGATGCTAAAATATCGGAATATCAAACACCTTGGGATATTTGGTTTCTTGAACAATGAATATATGTTTGCAGTGGTTCCTTAACACTGTAAAGAGGGTTTTCAAGTTAAATTCTATATCCTTTCAAGTATTCAGCCTTCCACTTCGTAATGAACTGCTCGTGTTTGATTTAATATTCAGAGATCAAATGTTGCATTCTGACAGAAGTTCATTGTGAACTGGCTGAATAGATACTCCTCATGCGGACCACAACGAGAGCTTATTAATTGTTAGGTTAGGCTTCATATCAAACAACTCATCTGAACACAGTAAGGGCAGCAGTTTCTTTCTGATAATAATCTTCCTTCTTTGATTTGTATAAGAATAAAAAAAAAAATCTCTCTGTTAGGAGGCCATCATTGTATGCAGCCTTACCCTTACATAATTACAAAGAGATTGTTTCCTGGATTCGAAACCATGATCTTTCAGTTATGAAAGAACAATTTTACCACTGTTCTGATTCTCCCCTTTAATTTGTATAATAGTTTTAGAAAATTTATGATGAGTCCTTTTCTGTGTTTCATGTTTATGAGCGATGAGCAAATAGTCATAAAAATATCCACTGTCAGTAAGGAAACAAAACTTCCTTGAAAGAAAAGCAACAATGTTTGTACAATTATTAAAAAATGAAGTGACCATTCCTCCAAGAAACTATGGAGGAATACTGAACACAACGATTATTAAGGGAGTTCAGAGGTTGAGATGTCAAAGGTAAATGTGATTGCTCCAGGTGAAATTGGCTTTCAGCAAGTCAACAGCAATAGTCTTTCAATCAACAGTTGATCATGATCACTATTATTCTGATGAAAATAGATGAAATCAAGAATTAACAAAATATAATTCTTCTGCCTTTGTACAATATCTTAAAAGAATGGAGCAAGGTAGAGTTAACTATTACTGTCTATTCTTACAAGGGATGAAGAAATAGAAGGCAGAAAATATGAGGTGGTGGTAGTTGCTTGCCAAACACCAGTTTCCCTTTTATTCCTTACTAGATGGTTTTCATATACGAGACATAGTACGTTGACCCTCAACTGTAAAAAAAAGGGGTTCACCATGCACATCTCCTCTGAAAACAAGAAAAAGAATGTAGACTTGTAAATAATAGAAACAGCAAAATCCAAATTTCAACATGAAAGAGAAAAGATTCTTTAAAAAAACATTACCTTGAAATTTACCACAGAAGAGGGGGGGGGGGGGGGGGGGAATGCTATATAGATCCAGCTTTATTATTTATGCAACAAAGGGTCTTATCTTATTTGCCATTTAGCAGAAGAAAATGGTAAAAAAATGAGGAACTACAGGCATCTGGCAGGAGGCACTGAATTAATATATACTTGTTTGATAACCATTTGGATATTATTCAGGTGATAAAAGTAGGATTGACATCGAGTAGAGGTATTCAGATCAATTGATTTGAAAAAAAAAAATGTTTTATAATAAAGAGGTATTTATCTTACCCTCTGTATGCTGAATTGAAACTGACTCTGATGCCACTCGAATCTGTTCAAACTTCCTGCTCCTTTATATCTCATGCCTGTTACCTCTTACACTTCCTACATATAATGTAAAACCATTTTCATTTATTTGTTTTGATCTAAAGGCAAATAATGCCTTGACTGTGCAACTTGTTAAAAGCTCTAATAGATTGGTATCAATCAACTAAGTAGTAAGGTTTGGAATAACTATCTATCTAGCTGCATTAAAATTCTCTCACGCATTCATAAGATAAACAAATCTGTTGACTAAAAATTTGGGAACAAAACAATGTATTCACAAAGGTCCAGTGATTACCTTACCAGTCAGGACCATATCTGCTTAGAAGTTCCTTGCTCCTTGAGGATCATAATCATATGCTTCACCAGCTTTCACAAATCTACCTTTCACACGTTTTCTTGTATCAGCCCTTGCTTTGCGAGAAGCATATCTTATTTGCTTACCGAACCTACACATAAGAAATGAGCATACTACATTAGGAATTTGCACCATGAAATACTTTGCTAAGAGCTGAAGATACATACCTTCTAGTTTTCTTTTTCTCATTGTATCTCATTTTAGCTTTCTCCCTGGCTTGTGGGCATGAAACCTCGAAATTTGGTTCCCACGAGGATTCACCAGTCAGAAACACTCGTGATAATCCACAATCTTGATAATCAGTAGTACTACTTTCACCAGTGATGTTGGCTAGTGAAAGTGACATGCTTGAATGAACTTGGCCCTGAGGAAATCCTAGGTTGATGTTTTCATTGAAGCTAGGATGCATAAGTGCATAATTTGGATTACTGTTGATTCCCTGCATCACAATAGTTGAGCTATCAGCTCTGGAAGACTGAAAAGCCATAGAATCTTGTTGAACTGATGATAATGAAGCCTAAAACAATCACATGGGTTACAATTAGTTTTGTGCAATTGCATCACAAGTAAACCATGTACGGATAAGAACTTTTTCAGAGCAGAATAATAAAAGAAGATAAATTTGCAAGTAACCTCCATGGCACTCTCAATAAGAGCATTAGATTCTGTAACTGATATGTTGTTTTCCATTAATTGACAGTCCATTCCTCCATTATCAAGGGAGTATCTTGTGGCAATTTGAGAAGAGTCAAATATTTCAGCACTATTTTCAAAGTTAAATTCAACATTATCCATGTTGAAAACATCGCCATCATGGATTACTAGATCATTGAAATTCGGACATTCCTGCAGCTAAAGATTTGAAAAAAAAGATAATTATAAGAAAAAACTTGGATCAAATTTCGGTTAAGAAGGATAACTACAGAGTATTGCTAGGAGGACTGGTCAAACATACAAAGTACGTTACTACTTCTGACAGTGCAAGTTCTAACCACTTCTGTCATTATTATAGTACGTTACCCTGTGAAATAATGAAATACACTATTTACATGTCAATCAACTGAGGGAGTTATAATTAAAACTAATACACATATGTTACTAATGACCAAAAAGAAAACCAGTAGAACGTTATACCTTTGGCAAGTTCTGGTAATTTGGATTTGGTGGAATAATGGAAGATTGATCCATCCAAGGTTCATATTCAACAGATGATTCTATTTCATTCAACTTGCCACTCACCAAACCAAGGGAACCATCGTTATCTTGTTGCTCCAAACACTTGCTAGTGCAGCAGTCATTTTCAGGCAATGTAGTATTAATAAGTGATCCCCAACCATGATCTGAACCACCTAAGGAAGTAGGTGCATCAAGCACAAAGGACATGAACCTAGGAAACTCAGTAAAAGAGGGACAACCCGTGTAACAATTCAAAGCCTGACGCCTATGTCCCTGCATTGAACAACCATTTTGGTCCCAATCACAACCTTGACACAGAGACAATTTATCATCCATGCAGTGGACAATTGCTGGCAGAGAATTGCATTTATCACACAGCAGAGAACGTGAATGCCTGCGAGACAAAGCATTTGCAGCATGCACACACGCATCACAATCCAAGCACAAACGTGCAGAATCTGCCTTGCAATAAACCACAGCTCTTACAACCCCACAAAACTCACATAGAGGTTCCATGATCCTCTAATATCACTCAAAAATTCAGCTTTGTCAACGTAGCTCCAAACCTTTTTCACCATTTCAAGCAAACAAAGAAGAAATCAAATCACCATTAGAAGAAAATAACAAAACAAAACACCCCTTTTAAATAAAAAGCATAAATTAAATCAAAATTTAATCCAAACATTAGAATAATTTGTTATAAAAATTTACCATAATCCTCTCCCAGTAATGGATGGAGCAAAAAAAATGAAAGATCAGGGAACACAAATGAAAGGTTCTGTTGGGGAATGGTTGAGAATGAGAGAGAACTTAGACAGTTACATTTGTTGTTATTTATACATGATCTTAGGTTAGACAGGTGTCAGACACGTGGCGAAAATTGAGCTAAGGAAATAGATGGGTGTGGTGACGTGGAGAGTATGATGGTGGAAGAGTTCAGCCTTTCAACTCGGAAACTGTATCTGCTAAATTAAGTGGAAGCAGATTTTTATGCGTGTTCATTCTGAATGGAGAACACACGTGGGATTTTGAGCCAACACTTCTCTCATTGTGGTTCAGTACCATACCAACGTGTTACTTTCTTTTAGCCGAAAACAAGGGTCACAGATAATGCTGAGTTGTCAAACTTGAACTCACTGTAATATAAATTTAATTATGCTATGAGTTGAAATATGTCATATGAGTTGAAATAACTTTAATTATCTACTTAGTCTTGGAAAAAAAAAAAAGCCTAGCTGACGACCCATGTAAAGCAAAACTAAACTCATGATTAGTTCTGCAACGGCCTTCATAACCTAATTGTATACGGATTCACTTAGTGTCCGTTTGCACTGACTTATAAAAAAAATTCTTTTTATGACTTCTTTATTTTAAAAGTACTTTTTATAAAAGTTATAATTATTTAGATTTTAACTTATGCTTTTTTTAGAAGCTAAAATTTTTAGCTTTCGAAAAAAGTAAATTTTTGACTTTTTTTATGACTTCTGCTTTTTTTAAAAGCATGCATTCAAACAGATTTTTTTCGAGAAATACTTTTTTTTCTTAAAAGTAACTTCTGAAAAAAAAAAAGCTCATAAGAGCTAATTAAGGAATTATTTTCTTAGATCTCTTATTCCCTTACACAACTCATTCTTGATACACGATAGTGATGCAATTCCTCGTATACATGAGTGAGGTAGTGAATAAAACAATTAGGCTTTTTCTTTTTTGAAAATATTCCAATCGGTTCATTGCTTCGGAACTAATCCGATTCGGAGCGGGTCCAGAATTAAGGCTTTAAACCCCTCCCAAAAGTGATACTGGGAAGATTCGAACACATGCTCTCACTTCCACCTACTTAGCTTCTATGCGCCAACTGAACTACCACCATTTGGTACAATTAGGCTTTTTCTCTTTCAAAACAAACATCTTACATTCATAATCCTTACACATTATCTCTTTTATTGTCTATTTGGTATGTCTTTTTTTTGTTTTTTGTGAGCTATTTGGTATGTCTTCTTTTTGGCTTCTCTTATCCTTAAAAGCATAAATTTAGCCAAATATATTTTTATAAAAACATTTATTATAAAAAGAATTTTTTTAATAATGAAGAAAAAAACTAAAAGATCCTAAAAGGAGCTCTTTTTTTAAATATATATCAACTTTTTTGACTCATCATATTTATTTTATAATTTTACATTTATTCTAAATTTATATTTATAAATTCTATCCTTCCCTAATAATGCATCCTAATGAGAAATTATTTTATCTTCTATCATTCAAAACCATCAGAACAACTTTATATAATTACTAAACCGCTTTTAGCTTCTTTTTTTTAACTTTAGTTTGAAAGTAGCTTTTAAGTTAAAAAAAGAGAGGCGTCAAATAGGCTCTTAGTCATACTTGAGATAACAAGTACGGTAACTCCTCTAGAGTTTTGTTTCATATAATTGCCTCCTTGAGCGCTTGTATAGTGAGATACTTTACCCTCAAAGGAATACAAACCTAGCTCAACTCCACAACCGCTCATCACCCATGCTTGAAAAGAAGAAATTTTATTTTGTAATTCATTAAATAATATTTAAAATTTAATCTAAAGGCATATTGTACAACATTTACCCATTGTACATGAGAGTTACAATTAGCTAAATATATTTTTAAAATAATATTAATTGCACCTTTAAAAATAAGGCATTGGGTTTATAGTATTTTCATTTATATGATTTTTATTTAATATATTTCTTTTTAATATGGGACTTTATTATTAACAGTTGAATTTCCAACAATCTTCCCCTGAAGTAAGGGTCATATAACTGTCAATTGCCCTCAAATGAGGGCTTCTTCGAGTATTCATGGGTTACTAATTAAGAATGGGCAAATCTAGATTTCAGAATGGGTCCAAGATGACACAAACTCAAATACCACCCATCATATCCAAATATTCAGACAAACCAATTACTTGGTTGACATATTCAATCAACCATTAATTTTGATAACACTGTTATCCAGCCAGGGGAACCCAAAATAAAGGAGACTAGAATCCATATATCAATAGTGGACAAGTCTTGGTTCTAGAATATGAGATCAGAATGATAAACTCAAACACCAATCATTGTATCCAAATACTCAGCCTAACCAGTTACTTAGCTGGCACATGCCAATCAGCCATCGGCTCTGATAATGTTGTTATATATCCAGAGAACCTAAAAAATGGGGAAAACTATCATTTATGTATCAATAGATTAAGCGACAAACCATAGTAAGTGGATTCAGCATCACATCTCAACTCAACTCAAAACCTTAAGATGATAGATTTTATTTTATGAGTCATTTCATGTAATGGCCCGTCTGTAGCCGGTTAATTAACATTTATATGATAGTAAGCGCAACATGCTCAACTTAATTAATGCGGAAGCTAACTGAATAAATTTTCTCTTTTTCCTTATGTATTGCAAACATTTTCACTTCCGTGGCCAAAATAAAACGGACAATATTTTCTCTGTATTTTGGACCACTAGGGATAATTCCCACCAAAATAACTTCAACCTGATTGACAGTTTAATATAATCCAAGCATACAACATATTACCCAGTCATCCATGGCATAGGCTATCCCATACATAACAAGTCTCAAAATAATATCCATAGAGTTACTTACATGATTACATCAACCAACCAAAAGAGATGTAATCAAATAAGTAACCTAGACATATACAGACATAACTAACAAAATAAATAAACTATCAACATGACAGAGACATCTCCTATGCTCTCAAAATAATGACATGGCATATAGATACATATCCAAAATAAATTCATGCCAAATACTCATCACCATATCAATCAAATCATACTATCATGTCAGATAGTATCTCTCCTCTGGCCTCTCGCCACGCGATGCCTTAGCACCATCAGCTCCTGTACCTGAAATGATAATCCTCATAACGCGGGGTGAGATAATATAATTACCTCAGTAAGCTAGGGACCCTTGGAGGGCTCCTCCACCCTTAAGCTCACTTCTGGTATAAACACAGTATAAAAATCCATGCATGCATCAGAATATATATGACAATGCAGTGTGCAATAATGTAATCCTACTGGCCAGAGAATATAACAAGTATGCATTGTGCAAGGAAACACCGTCTTGCAACATACCGTATGAGGAAACATTGTCTCATACTATGCATAAGGAAACATCGTCTTATGCCTCACACAAGGAAACATCGTCTTGTGTGGCACACAAACATACATACATATACATGCAACATATAACATCATTTTCACATACCATATCAAACTACCACCCTCCCTTGGAGTTTGGTGGAACAAACGGGGGATTAACCCCAAAGACCAAAAGCTTACCTGGAATAGCTCTTTTTCTAGCCTCTTCCAAGCAAAGGTCCACAAGCCAACAAAATACTCAACAAATGACCAACACACCTATCCATGGTGAAGTTATCACAATTAAACATATATCAATTTCATATAAGTTTCACATCAAACCATTGTTTGATACTTACCTCAATCTCAAGTAATCAAGAGCCTTGCTCAATCTCCATGCTCTTGCTCCACAAATCCACTTGGTCTCTCACTATAACCAAGGAACACATTTACATCATTATCTATTATCAATTCATATATACTGTACTGTTCATCTCTACAGTACTATTCATGTATACGTCATTATTCATGTATACGAAACTATTCAAAAATACGGTATCTTTAATTTTTTCGAATACATTTTCACCGTTAAAATCCTTATCTAAACAATTTTCTCAACATGAGCTGAGCCTCAATCAAGCTTTAACATGCTCAATCAATCCAAATTTTCAAAGTGGAAAACTAAATTCAATCTTCCTTAAAACTCAAAGAAAACTAGGATTTCTTAACATAAACTTACCTAGAACAGAGGGGAAAGCTTACTTCAAGCTCTCATGGCTTTAAACTCCAGCAAAATCCCCATTTTCCATGAAATCCAAAATCTTAGAGGAAGAAGATCTCTCTCTAAAGTGAAACCCAACCAGAAATACTGGTACCAATGGATTTCTTACAAGTTGGCTGAAGCTTCTAGGACACTTGGAGTTGGATAAATTTCATTGGCTGATAGTTTGACAATTAAGTGAATTAACTAGGATAGTTGAAAGTGACTATAGTTATTTTTATATCGCCAAAATCGATCACTTTGTTTCTTGTAGTGTCCCACGAAATCTTCTTCTGTCCTTGTCTTCATTTTGTTCTCCATGACCGTATGTTCCCATGAAAGGGACCAAGTGTTGCGAAAAATCGGCAAGTGCACTGATCGTTCCAAGTAATAAAGTGATAAGAAAAGTATCGTCTCCACAGGGATTGGGTCGAATATCAATTAATTGTTCCTTGTAAGAATGGAAGAACAAGAGTTGATTTGAAAGTAATGGTGTTTGTAACAATTATGAGTTATTCAATAATTTATGAAAATTTCAAGAGAAGTTGAAAACTTAAAGCAAAAGGGGTTGAGATTTGAGAAAATATTGTAAGAAAACTATTGCAGTAAAGGATGCCAACACCTTTCCGATCCCCACCTTGTAATAATGATTAATATTTGTGTTTAATTACCCAATTGATCAAACAATTCACCATCTATAATTAATTAGTTAAGCCCTAATCCCTTAGTGATCTTAACCTTATTAACCCTATTAGAATCCTAATCCCTTAGAAATCCTTTTTCAAGTTAATCTTTAAGCCCAGTGAATTTTCACATTTGCAGTTCATATAGCCTATCCCTAGTGCATACATGAACTGTTATTTTACCCTTTGTCAGGAATTAGAATCCCAATATCCCTATTGCGAACCCTAACCCTCGCAATCCTAATAGAGTCGCGAATTCTAAAAGAATTATGGGATGAAGAACAGAGTAAAATAAATTCAATTGAATAATTTACCATAAACTTAATCAAAATACAAGGGGTTCACATCAAGGGTTGTGACCCTTACCACAATATAAAAGACTAGCCAGACATATTCATGTCTGACAAAACAAAATATTCAAAAGAATTCATAAAAACTAGAAATAACCGGAAAGAATGGAAGAAGAAATCTTGATCTTCAGTCACTGAAAGCTTGCTCCGATTCCTGTCGCTCGCAATTTCTTCTGTGCAAAAGTGTCTTTTTCTCTTGAGGTCTGAGTCTCTATTTATAGAGTCTTTGACCTAGTGGAGAATCTTGATTGAATCCTTGTCGTAATCTCAGTGTGATCTGTCTCTGATTTAAAACAGATTTAATGTTGATTGACGCACCTCCCACGCCACTAGCGTGGTTCCCACGCTGTGAGCGTGGGAGTTTTTGTGAAGAATCCTGGAGCTCCACGCAACTAGCGTGGTTGCCACGCTTCAAGCGTGGGTTTGTGAAAAGTCTGGCGCTACTAGCGTCAATCCCACGCTAGTAGCGTGGTAGCTTCTGCCTGTTTTTGGACCTCTTGCGCCATTAGCGTGAGTCCCACGCTAGTAGCGTGGATGCCTCTGGCTGAAAAGCTCCTTTCATGCTTTGAGCGTCGTACCTACGCTGTGAGCGTGGGCCTTCAGTTTAGCTTTTTCCTTTTTAGCTCCAATTTGTCTATTTTTCCTACGAAATCAACATAAAATCAGTATGCAATCTCTGATTAAGAATTTGACAGATCAACAGTGATTATTGCCTTTTTTGCTTAAGATTTAATCACATTCTTTCTCTTTTCTGGCTTAGATTTCCTTATATGCTGAGTGCATATCAAACAATTCCCAGATTTGAACTTTGCTGTCCTCAACAATGTAATAGATTCAAGTTATCAGCAAAGAATAATTCAGTGAAAATATGAAACACAACAACTTAAGAACTCAGACTGCTATGCATGTATAACTCTCTGTTTAAAATTTCCAACAATGCTTTTCAGTTATATCAAGAATTTAGACTCCAGCTTGAATATTCCTCAATAGTTTAAATGTACTCTCATCACACTCAATGTTTAAGGGTTTCACACTTATCCATCGGTGTAGTAGGAATTCCATAGGCTTGAACTTATTCTCAATTCCTAAGAATGAGGAATCCATTTGACATGCATAGACTGATCAAAAGGTCTTTGATAGGTTGTAACTTGGCCTGGTTTTGGGGGTGAGAATCTTTTGGTCAGAAGCTGATTGGAGAGATTGAAATACTGATTTTAACAATACTTCCTTCTCTTCGAGGCTTTGCCTTATTTTTCAAACTTGGGATTCTTTCCCTTTTTTCACTACCTTTTTCTTTCCTTGTTTGCAGATGTTTTCTTTCTTTTCTCTTTTGAGCTATAATTAAAATTTTTCTTCTTCTTTTCCTTGTTCAGCTACTGAACTTTTCCTTTCTGAGAAGTAATTTGACTTTTCTTCTTTAATCAGCATTCAATCTCTCAAGGTGTGTCAAGAGGAACAGGATTAAGTAATTTTCATCAGGTTTGAATGAACTGATTTAAGGCTCAAAGGGGCTTAACAATGGAAATTCTTATGGGTAGGCTGTTTGGCTCTAAGTTATCAAAAAAAATGCCCTTATCATTTCAGTCATGCATGCAAGCCAGAGAAACAGTTCAAGTTCTAGAAACTACCACAGTGAGGCCTCTCAAAAAGAAAATTTTCTGTTTAGGCTCAAATCCTCACAGTTATAATTCAAACTAGAATCTCAATTCATAGTTTCACATCAAGCATTATAAAAAATTTCACCAAAACAGTTATAAAAATGAGCAGTCATCATTCGCATATTAAAACAATTAATTTCTCACAGATATCATGCTTCATCTAACTCAATCTAATTACTTACTGCGTAAGCTTAGAACACTCTGAGACTGCTTGTTTAGGAATTCTCTAAAAAAATTCTCTTTTTCTTTAAAAATTGAATCTAACTAAAACAGCAAAAAAATTGAAGGTTAAAATATCTCCCTTTTTTCAGAAAATTTTTTGTTTAGACGTCCTTTCCGTGGTGTAGTTCTGCAGTATTTAGCAAGTCTCGCATACAGCATGCGACAATTCCCAGATTTAGAATGTTGATGTCTTCAGCAACAAAGTATACTAGTCGAAGGGCTAATTCTGCCAGATGGAACACACATACACTTGTTAAACAGTAAACACAGAATAATCATGAAAATGTACTGCATAAGGAGAAATAATCCAACCATATAAACCAACAAAGTACTCAAAACAGCAAAATAAAATGCCAAAGTAAATGTCATGGTGAAGTGAACTGGCGCTCACAGCGTGGGTTTCACGCTATTGGCGCGAGTACTTCGTGATTTCCACGCTGATGGCGTGGTTACCACGCTGTGAGCGTGGAACTCACTGTCTCTTTTGGTCTTGTGGCGCTACTAGCGCCAAATTGGCGCTGACAGCGCCAATTCCCAGATTTAAATTTTTTTTCATATGGTCACTAATTCACCATTTACTTGACTTTTTAAAAATTAAACTATCCTAAGAAAA
>NW_026895146.1:80000-142604 GCF_033153095.1 Gastrolobium bilobum | reverse complement strand
TGGTTTTGTTTATTTTTGGAATTTCTGTGTATTTTTCAATATTTTGTAAAAGTTCAAGATCGAGAAATAGCGAGGAAGATGCGCAGTCAGCAATGTCGGAGACTTTTCGAGGACTTACCGATCTTAGAATGGGGCGATCTATATATGGTTGGAAAGAGAAGGAAATACGAACGCAACGGTGGGTGGCTCACCGCCATCTGAGTTTACACGCGCCTCCACGCAGAGTGAGAGAGCGTCCGGCCACCTTTTTGGGTGGTTCCGGCGGCGGTGCACTCGTCTCTACGTGGCGGCACTTCCCCTGGAGTTTCAGCCTGATTTGACTTCGGGTGACGGCGCGGCAGACCTGACGGCTAGGGTTCCTCTTTCGCGTCCTAGGGTTTCTCGCCAAAGGATTGGGTCTTTGGGCTTTTGGGCCCATGAAACCCTAAAGGGGCTTGAGACAGATACTATGGGCTAGGCGAAAGTTGAATTCCAAAGTTGTATTATTTAATTTAATTTTATTTTATTTTCTTTAAAATAGGAAGGCCATGGATTAAAGTAATTATGATTTATTATTTAATGCTTTTATTGATTGGTATAAATTATATGATTGATAACATGCTTTATTGCAACAACATGCCATATAGAATAGGTGGTGCCATATTGTTGCATAACTTGTATGATTGCATGAGCATAATAGCTATTATGTCTTCTGCGACTAGTATGATAGTTATTATGGGATTATTTTGATTTTAAATCATCCTAAGAAATTAATTAATAATTATTATGATTTTTATTAAAAATCTAGATTAATAATTGAATTAATTAATTTTGGATAATTAACATCAAGACAAATAATCGTTATGGAAATTATTTTGATTTCAAATTATCCTCATAAATGATAATTATTATGATTGTTGCAATCTAGATTAATAATTAAGTCAGCTATTTGGATGATTTAAATCTAGAAAAATAATTAGAGAAAATTTCCTAAGAGAGTTCTTTTATTTTGCGAGTAATTTGTGGGTTTTTCTGAAATGGTCATGGAATAACACACGCTGCATACAACATTCATGTATCATGATTGTTTGGAGCACACGCTGACGTAAAGTGACCGAATTTCAGGACCTTAATGCTTTCAAAATTATGTTAAGCTTAGTGCACGTTTATCGGTGCTCTTACTTATATAGTTTTTGAAATCGAACAAAGGATACTCTCAATTAAATAATTCTTGGAAATTAGAAAATGTTGCTTATGTTGAATGGAAGGAGATTTAAATTAAGAGATTAATTTAACCTTCAAGCGTATTATAGGACCATTAATAAAATAATCATGTGAAGTCCCATCGAATAAGCATGATTGGATTTTATTAGATTGGACTTAAATATCTATGGGAGGAGATTTAAATTAAGAAATTAATTTAACCTCCAGGCGCATTGTGGGCCTATCAATAAAATAATCATGTGAGGCCCCAACGGATAAGCATGAATGGATTTTATTGGGCCTTAATAATTTCAAAATTTTAATAAAGTATTGTACGACCCATCGTCGATAATACTAAGTTATTAAAGATAATTTTGAAATTAAACAATGAATTCGACTGACCTTATGAAAATTCTCAAACAAAAATGTTGAATGGGTGAAGGTTTTAAAATTTAATTAATTTTAAAACCTGCGGGCTCCATTTGTGGGTTTATTAGTGAAATGATTATCGCTGAAGCCCCATCGGATAAGGATAATCAGATTTCACTAGATTAAATCTTAATAATTTCAAAATTTTAGTAAAGTATTGTACGGCCCATCGTCGGCAATGCTTAGACACTAAGGATAATTTTGAAATTAAACAATGGTTAATTACATTCAACTTTGGTAAAATTGTTAACCCTCCCATCGAGGCTCTGGCAATGGCACTGAAGGCCCAAATAACAATTTTGGTTTTTACAAGTGACTTGCCCATCGTAAGCCTTGTAAAGATAAACTGAAGGATTGTTAACAATAAACAAGAGTAGTTATGAGAATCTACTTGCACTTCGTTTGTTTATTGCATTATTTGTTTGTAATTGTGTGCTTTATATGTTTTTCAGAAAATATCTTAGAAATGATTTTGAGTCGAAAACCTCTAGATGGTACCAACTATGAATAAGTGAAATGCAAATTTTTTGATATTGTTCTAAAACATGGAAGCTAAAATTTGTTCTGACAATGCGAGGGCCATAGCAACCTGCAGAGGATGCGTCTTAGGAAACTAAGATGCATTTCTCAGATTGGGAAATGGCAGATATGGTAGTTCGCTGCTATGTTCTTGTAAGTCTTTTCAAATACTTGCAGAAGCAAGTCTACATGATTAAGAGTGGAGTAGAAATGCTTCAGGCTCTTAATGACATGTTTGCTGCGTCTAGCAGTTCTGCTAGACAGAATGCAGTCGGTGCAGGCTTTGCTAAGAGTCTTGTTAAATCCAAAGGGAAACCCAAGGGTGGTAACAAGAACAAAATAACTTGGTTATCAGTTGTCAAACCAGTTGCTATGAAGAAGCCGCAAGGCAAGTTCTTCAAGTGCAGACTGAAGGGACACTGAAAGAAAAATTGCCCAGAGGTGATGAAAAGAACCAGACATGGGTATATTGAGGCCTGATCAGTGAATGAATCATTGATTCAGGAATCACTGATTATGTTTGTTACTCTTTGTAGTAGTTCAAACATGGCATACATGTCAGCAATGGACATAGATATTTTAAGCTTGAAAATGGGAACTTGTGTCTGCATTTGCAGTAGGACAAGTTATTTATAAGACTATGGTTTTGGGTGACTGTTTATTTGTTCCAGATTTCAAGAGAAATTCAATTTTTGTTAGTTGTTTTGGTTAAAACATGGGTTGACAATGCAATTGATTTCTCAGTTACATTTCGAAGTTCATCTTCGTCTTGTTTTTTCTGGTACATTGTTTGAATAGTCTTTATTACATATGTCCTATACCCTTTATTACATATGTCCTATCACCAAAGAAATAAAAGTTTCAAATGAAACATAACTTTGGCCTTTGTGACTGAGTCACATTATCTCAAGTAGGAAACATGTTTTAGTTAAAAGAGGGACTGAAAGTTCAAGAATCTTTTAACTAACAGCTACATGTTAGTCCTATTTGGAAGGTAAAATGGCCAAGCAATCCTACAAGGGCCAAAAAGGTTTGCGCAACTATTCAACTGGAACTGGTACATACTAATGTATGTGGACCAATTAGTGTTCAGACCAGAAGAGGTGATGAGTACTTCATTATATGAATGTTTACTCTGGATTTGGACAGATGAACCAAGTGCGCCATAAGTCTAAAGCTTTTGGAAATTCCAAGAGGTTTAGTCTGAGGCAGAAAAGCATGTAGGTGTTCAAATCAAAAACACTTTGGTCTGACTAAAGTGTTGGCTACCTGTCTGGTAAGTTCAGGTCTTACCTGATTTAAGAGGGGATAGTTTTTGTAACTGTCAACTCTAAGAATGCGTTAGTTGAATGAAGTTGCAGTATGTGAAAATCAAACATTTCTAGACTTGGTAAAGATCATGTTCAGTTATTCATCTTTGTCAATGTTGTTCAAGGGAGATGCATAAGAGAAGGAAATGTACCTTCTTAACTTGATTCCGTCAAAATTTGTTGTAAAGACACCTAAAGAATTATGGAAAGGGTGTAAGCCCAGATCAAACCATATTCGGATTTAGGGTGCTACGGCACACGTCCTACAACAGCAGTCAAATGAGATGGAATCTTGTATGGAAGAGTGCATATGTTTTGGCTACCCTAAGAGAACTAGAGATGATTTCTTATTTATTCTTAAGGACAAGATAATCTAAGTGAGCACTCACATGATTTTCTTAAAGGAGGACTAGATAAGAAATTATAAGCTCTTAAGTTAGGTTATTCTTGATGAGATTTATCTCAGATCAAGAATTTCCAGAATCTCTAGAAGCTTCATCCACTGTTCCCTTGATTGTTCAAGAGGGGATAGATATATCTCTAAGTGAACAAACAAGAGAACCATGATTAGAAATTCAACATGATAATATATAAGTGAAACTAGTAGAAATATTAGTATCACATGTAAATGAACAATATCAAGGATAAGCGGATCCTCAAGAAATTGAAGATCCATCATTTGACCCACTCTTTGTTTTACCTATAAATACACAAGGTCTAGTGCAATACATTCGTAGTGGGAGAGAACCTTGTTAACTCTCAAATTGTTTCTTGTTGAGTGATATTGATCCTACTAGTTACGATAATGCACTAGAAGATGTTGTTGATCAAGTGTTGCTCAAGCTATGAACAATGAGATGAAATACTTGTATTTCAACTCTGTTTGGTCCTAGTAAAGACACCAAGAGGGGTAAAACCCACAAGGTGCATGTGGACATAAAAGGCAAAGAGAGGATGGACAGAAAGGTGAAAACCTTCAAAGCTAGCTTGGAGGCAATTTTTGCCAGACGCCATGCTTGAGTCTATCCAGATTCTCTTAGTTGCTATAAGTCTCAATTATGAGATTTCATTTTGGGAGTTGGATGTCAGGATATCTACATACAACAACCAAAAGGGTTTATAGCAAATGGGTAGAAACACATGGTATGCAAGTTGTGAAAGTCTATTTCATAGACTTAAACAAGCATCCAGGTCTTGGAACATCAGTTTTGATCAGGTTATCAAAATTTTGATTTTGAGAGAACCTTGATGAATGATGTGTATTTGTATGTAAAGGATCCAACGGAAGACAGTAGTTTTTCTAGTACTTTATGTAGATGATATGCTCCTTATTAGAAACAATGTGGAGGTAATATCAAGCATAAAGAGTTGGCTAAGTTAGTGTTTTGGTATGAAAGCACTGGGGAAGCCAATTATATTCTTGGTATAAAACTCTTATGAGACCGGAAGAATAAGTTGTTGGCATCACCTCAGGCTACTTACATTGACAAAACCCAAAATTCAACATGAGAATTCTAAGAAAAGAATTATAATTCTCAGATGTGGAATTCATCTTCCTAAGGAGTGACCAAAGACTTCTAAGAAGGATGAATGCATGAGCAAGATATCTTATGCTTTGGCAAAGGTAGACTCACGCATATCATGTTGGGCGTTAAACCAGACATCTGTCACGCAGTGGGAGTAGTGAGATAGTACCATTTTGAACCTAGAGGAATACTAGATTATTGTTAAGCATGTACTCAAGTATCTTTGGAGAACGAGAGATTATATGCTGGTATATTCTAGTGGGAGTCTTGAAAAGCTGAGTTTTCAAATATTCAGTTATTTCAAGTCGATATTGACTCAAGAAAATCAACCTCGAGCTATGAGTTTTTCACTAAACTCAGATAGCATTAGAGGTGGATCTTGCAGACCCAGTTACTAAGAGTTTGCCTGAACTTGTGTTCGAGAGGCATGTTACTTCTTTGGGTCTTAAGAGGATCCCAGACTTGCATTAAGCAAGTGGGAGTTATTGGTTTCATTGTTCTCTTGGAGTAAGACCATGAAACAATAAAATAATTTTCTGAATTTCATAAATAAGGTTTTATTTATTTATTTTGCGCACTATTTACAAACATAAAGGTCCGGATCAAATTGTGGAGTATATGATCATATGGATACGTTCATGGAGGACATGATCATAGGTTCTCACAATTGATGAATGGATTCACAGCTGTTAAATAAAGTTGGGCACTTTATTTAGGCTGCAATATTTTATGAAATGGTTTTGTCCGAATCATTGGAAAATATTGGTGTGAATTAACATTCACATTGAAAGGATCAAGGAGAGATTTGATTAAGGTTGTTTTTCTGTCATAAGGTATCAAATCTCCAGTTAACTATAGTTATGTGATTGCTCTTAATCCTGAGTTTATTATAAATAGGTAATCAAATAGTTTTCATTCTTTGATTTACCAACGGGTGAGGTTCGATCTATTGACGGCCAATAACTCGGTATTTTGGGAGTGAGATTATTTGATTATCGGTATTTATGAGATAAACAACATGGAATTTGTAGGATATGTCCCCTTGATATGTTTCGGTACTTGGATATTAAAGACACTGGCCAGTGCATGTAATCCATTAAAGAAACTATCATAGTCAAGGGAATAAATAATTGATTGAGTTACAGAAAACTTGTCAATCAATTATAGACATTCTACAAAGGGGCGATGCATATTCATGTTATAAGTGTTGTTAATCTTGGAGTTCAAGTTCGGGCTTTTAGTGGAGTAGCACCGAATTAGATAATCATTCGTTGATTATCAGGAGCCTTGATTAATAACAGATGGTAGATCCCCAAGCTAGCTTGAGACAAGGGATGGGGTATTTTTCGGATAGATGATGACTTATGGGTTACATGATCTTGGGTTTTACGACTCAAGTTTGTATCCAAAAGAGCAAGTGGGAGATTGTTGGGTTTGCTCTTTTACTAAAGCCCAAATGAGTTATTAGTATGAGAAGAGCCCAAGGAACCTAGAGCCCAATGAGCTAGGGTTTCTTGGAACCCATATAAATAGTACCTCTTAAGTCATCAGCCTCCAAGGTCTTTTTTGTGAGAAAGAGGCAAGCTCTGAATCTAATCAGTGCCCACACACTTCCCCTTCCTCCTCGAGAGATAGTTTGGAAGATCTGCCACAGTCCAACTTCAAGGAGGTTGTTCGTGCTGCGGCGCTGAGGTGAGCTGTTCGAAGAGGAATCCTACAAGGGAAGATTCTACACGAGACCTGCGCACCGAGAGGTAATTGTGAAACAAGGATGATTCGGTAAGCATACCAATGTACTAGGTCCTAAACGCTTCCGCATAAATCTAAGATTTCCTACAATAATTTCACTTCCGCTAAAGCAAATTGACTCAATTGGTTTAAAAACTTGGGATAAATCTTTACACTTCTAAATCCTATTATTCAAATTGATATTTGGAGAAGAATCTTTGCTAGTCATATCTTTTAGGAGGTTGTTATGTTTACTACCAACTAACAACTAAATTTATCATTCTTAGTATCAATTTAACTACTGTTCAATCAGTTTTAATTCAATGACTATCAATTAATTCCAGTTATATATATTCTCTCTTTACTCTCAACTGTCCTATCTCCATTGCCTCACTCTCATCAATATTTTCTCATGGAATCTCAAAAACTATTTTGTTCTGGGCTCAACAATATTCCTCACACGCACATCCTTTGTTCATATTGACAGTTTCGCGATTCGGATCCTATTCATATAAAAAAACACCGCTAATCGAGTTGGACATTTTTCCTCGTCGTAGACACACTTAATAGGTTAGAACAATTAGTTTCTATCTAAGAAAATTCATTTAGTTCTTTTCGTATCATCAAGCTTATCACTAATTAAAAATACTAGAGTAACCTATTTTCAATATATATGTAATCACTCAATTTTGTCCTAACACATTAAAAAATAATAGGGTCTATTCAATAATGTTCCTAACTTTATGAGCTTTCGTAATCTATTTTCTTTTTTTATTTTTAGTTGTAAAAAAAATAATAAAATAAAAAGATACCATCTTTCTACCTATTTTAGCCGCCTATCCCACGTGAGTTTTTCATGAGTGGCCATATCTTTAACCCATACCCCAAACCGCCTTCCCTCGTAACCGCCTTTGTCAATCAAGCTTCCCTCATTAACCGCCTTTGTTAAGTGGTTTAGTTTCAAGCAATCCCACATGAAATATTCAGAAGAAGACAGGGTAAAAGGATAAGAAAGCAGAGGAACCGTGTTTAGGAAGCGAAAGAAAAGATAAGAATAGAAAAGCAGGTGATGGTTATTCTATAAAAAGGGCAGAACAAATATTCACCGGGGGGACAAAAAAAAAAGAAAGCTATGAAAGAGTATTCTGTGAGTTAGAAAACAAAGAAAAAAGAGATGGGGAGAGGACGAAATCCCAAATTTTCCATGGTCATTGATCTAGAGGCATGGAACCAGATACAAATTTGATCTTCAGCTCTAATCTTCAACTCTCACCATAACCTTAATTGCCAACCCAAGAAACTACCTATAGTTTTATCTACTGCAAAGTTTCGGTAGCAAAGGGAGGGTCTCTTTTGCCGCTGCATAGGCTTCATTTAGCTCTGCAAGCTAGAACCAGAAGATCATCCCCTACTGCACCTCATCGCTCAAAACTCACAGACCATTTTGTCATCACCATCGTGAAGGCCTCACGTGCGTGGAGACTGGTATGTTGCTTTGGTTCAAATCATTATTTATTGATTCAAAAAGTCTCAAAAATAATAACGGATTAGTGTTATGCTTACTTTTGATTGTGGACCGTAAGCATATATCTGGTTTGTGTTTTTAACGTTAGAGAAACGAGTTGCACAACTCGATTTCAATTATATGTGATGTGGGTGCATATTTTATTTATTCCATTTGATTTCGTTTGTGGCATGAAGATATCATGTGATCAATAAAGATGCATGAGTTTGTCTGTTTCGTTTCTTACCGTCTTTGTGATATGAAAGAATTAATTAGTATGCAATTCTTTTCATGAAGTTATGGTAGACATCAATTAATGTTCCAGGCATGATTAAAATATTATAGCTAAATAATATCACATGCAAAATTCTCTTTTGATGACTCTTGCGGGTGTACAACTACCTTTTTACAAAGAGTTTAATATTCTAAAATATTAATATTGATGTGTTATTATCCATCTTTTGGATTCAAGGAATATATTAATATCTTGTACATTAGCAAACTTCAGTTTTTTTTGGCTTAGATATACCATACATGTTTCATGTTTCAAATATTTAATACTTTAATAATGCATTGTTGATTGGTATCGTATGATCCTTGTGATAATGATGATAGCATGGTACTTTGTCTTATTATAACATGATTGGAATATTTTAATATATACGTTGGTCTGCACATTCATGAAACAACATTGCAAATTTTTTAATTCATCTCTTCTTTACATTATACTAATAATGACATAAAACCCATTTAGATTTTATCAATATTGCTAACTAAAAATTATCATATTAGATTTACATGAATAATTTAACCGTGACGGTTTGTTAATCCCATAGATTTTGTTTTGGATCATTTTTGTCGAGATGGCTTGGTGATTCAAAATTCATTTAAGGTTATCATAAAATAACATGAAATATATGTTAAAAGGATTAGCTGAGTTGTGACAGCTTGTTAATTCCTTTATTCTTTAGAATCATTTCGACTGTAACAGTCCGATGATTTTAAACCGGTTAGTAATAATAAGCGAACAAACAAACAATCATAGTTTTTTTATTTAATAGTGTTAATTCAGAAAATAAAAAATAAGAAGATCAGTCTAAATGGGAGTCAGCTAAGCCATGACGACTTGTTAACCCCACACATCTTGTTTTGACTCATTTTTGCCGAGACGACTTGATGATTCAAAATTAAATCAAATTTATCATAAAATTTACGATAACAAAAAATAATAATATGAATATTATTATTCTTTTAAAAGAAAGGATTAGCTGAGTTGAGACAGCTTGTTAATCCTGCAATTATCATTTCAGATTATTTTAGCTGCGACAGTTTGATATTCCGAAACCATCAAATCCAAAACTTTCAAATTAAAAATACTTTCAAAACTAAAATCAATC
Organism: Gastrolobium bilobum; assembly: GCF_033153095.1. NCBI lineage: Eukaryota > Viridiplantae > Streptophyta > Magnoliopsida > Fabales > Fabaceae > Gastrolobium > Gastrolobium bilobum. The sequence goes on along the minus strand of NW_026895146.1, from coordinate 133,009 downwards.
AACACACAAATATTTTCTACAGAACGACGCAGCTTTGAGTTCCCTATTGTACCGAGGGATACGTCGGAGCGGGACTCTTCCCGTCAAGCACAAAAATAAAATTTCAAAATTAGTTTTCTTTTTCAACGACCAATTTTATTTATTAGGGGTGAAATAAATATTTAAAATATTATCAATAATTTGCACAATTAATATAAGGTAACTGTTTTTTAACGGACGGTGTAGGGTGCTAATACCTTCCCTACTCGTAATCGACCACCGAATCCATTTCTTTTGTTTTCAAAAACCAGTTGTCTTTAAAAAAGGTTTTTCCAATGTCTTCCTAAATAAACCTTGGTGGCGACTCCTTTGTTTTAACCATTCAATATTCTTTCGCCGTCACGTCGCGATTCGGTTGCGACAATATTTTTTTTTTTTGAAGACATTTTTTATCTTATTTAATGTCATATTAAACTCTCTTATTGATACAAGAAACTCTGTTATTGTTAACGGTTGTTATTGTACCATTATTAATATATATTTTTGAAGAAATTTTTTATCTTATTTAATGTCATATTAAATTCGGATTTGGATCCTCTCATGTAAAAAAATTATCATGTGATTTGATCGCACTCACTCATTTAAGAATTATATATTCTTCTCTCTCTTACGTCAATGATTATGATCAAATAATATGATTTTTTTCACACGAGAGAATCCAACTCTACTATTGATATAGCAAACTCTGCTATTGTTAATTTTTGTTATTGTACCATTATTCTTTCATCCTTCACATTTCATCCCTTCTTTTATTTTATTTTTTTGGAATGGATTCTCTTTTATTAAAATTTTATGTGTGAAATGTTTGTATCTATATTTCTCTTATAATTTATCAATATTAATAAAAAAATAAACATAAAAATTTTACATAACTAAACATTTAACATGAGAGAATTAATTTATTTTTTTGGTTATGTGTATATTATCAATGAAGCACACACCAACCATTGGGATTTTGGAGTGAGATTAAGAAAACCGAAAGGTAGTGGTAAAAAGACAATAAAAGCCCCAAGTTGGATTTATAGATGGTGTAAAATGTGAAACAGCCAACGCAAAACAGAAACAACCGCCAGCCGCCTACTTAAAAATCTCCATCAAACTACGAACACTCTACTTTAAAATTGTATTTAAAAAAAATTGGGTTCCTCTCATATGTGCATATACCCACTTTACACCATCGGTCAAACACAACCTACACGTCCCTCTACATAGAGGGAGATTCCACAATTTTTTATTTAAAATTAATTTTGACTTTAAAATAAAAAATCGAAAATAATCGTTTTGAAATTATAAATAGCTGACATTTGGAAAGAAATAAAAAATTTAAAAGTAATTAATAATTTGTGTTTTTTAAAAAAAATATATAGAAAAAAAACAAAATACTGACAAATCATTTGTTTTAAGAAGAGAGTGCAATAAAATATTATCTCTTTCGATAATGAAAACTCTATTTTATTACACTGAATAAGATAATTGGGAAAAAATAAATAAATTTTTCTTTAAACTTACACTACCAAAAATATGGCGTTTAACCACACTGGTTTAACCACATTTAATGAGATGATGGTAGAATTACAAAAAGACCCATATTTTGCTACATTGTTTGCAAAAGTTGCAACCCACCTCAATTACTCGGCAAAACAAATTTGCATTCCGCTTTCGTTTACGAACAGGGCTCAATATAACGCACCAAAGTTTCTTTATTACGTGCTCCCAAAATCATCTTCCTTTCCTACAAATCCTTGACTCTCTTCTACTCTCACCATCTTCCCCTTCAGATTTACTATCTATCTAACCTTACTAGAGTTGAGAAAGTTTAGAGCGAGAATGAAGTGGTGGTTTTGTTGGGGTAGCTCTTACAGTTAATCCATTGTTGCTCTCGGTAAGAACTTCCCTCACAATCCTTCTCAGGTTTGTGATTATGCATTAAACCTGATTTAATTTAAAATTTCCCACGCCACAAACCCTAACTTGATTTTGTCACTTCATTTTGTGATTTTGCATTAAACCTTGTCACTGTTCGAAATTCTCTCTGCGTTGATGATGATGAAGGCAGTAAGTTATTCTTTTCACTTCTGATTTTGTGCTTTTCAACCTAAGTAGTGGTTCTTTCCCTAATTCTCAATTCAAATCTGTTTCCTTAAATTCTAATTACTTTGATTTGCATCTGCTTCACACTATGGTTATATTGTAAAACGTTACTGTTCTTTACAAAAGAATATGGTGAGTTTCATTTTAAAAAGTCACTGTTCTTAACGAATTGTTTTTTCATTTACTTTCTGGAAATTATGTGTGGATTTTTTTTAATTACTTTATATTTAACAAACTGATTAGTCCAACTTACCATTGTACAATTTGTATGAATATTACTACACCATTGCTTCACCTCCATGATATCCATACAGGATCCAAGATACTGAATACAAGAAGTCTGCAAAGAGTAGAATGGCTGGCTTAGACTTCCCTAGTCACACATCTTGTTTAATCAGATTCTTTTGATTTTTTGACTTAATCTCTTTCCCAGCAGAAGCAGCCACAAAGAAATACCAATTTGATGTGAGTTATTATATGCATTTGTCAAAATCGGCATGCTTAACTATCTATTTGAATTTTGACAGTTAATTTGATGACACCATATTTTACTTTACAGATTCAAGTTAAGAATGTCCAATATAAAGTAGTGTATGTGTGGGAGATAAGTTTGCAATTTGGGGAAAAAATTCATTGTCAAGTTCTTACCAATTTTGTTGATCTGGGTATGCTCCTAAACAAAGATACGTAGATAGATGTTCATGTAGGTTTGTAGATGTTTGATTAAACCTGTGCCTTTAGCTTTTATATTTCATCCAATTAAAATATGTAAATGTCAAAAACCTTTGCTGTTAACTTTGAAAAGGAAATAGGAGCCACAGAGCTATAAGTTAAGTGACGCTAAGTCTCTATGGGAACTACTTGATCATGGGGATCACATCCCAGCTAGGCCACTTTGCCTGCATTTTAGCCTTTCATTCCCTCCTCCACATGCCTCAGACCTCCTTTGTGATCGATATTTCTTATAAAAAGTAAAAGAGAATAAAGAAGTAAAGAACTATATTATACTAGTATGCATAACTCGTTCAGTTCTCCATGAAATTTCTGTTGTTTTATAAAGATTTCCATAAATGTAATGTTCACCATTTGAATCTCTGCTTCCTTCAGCCTGCTATTTATGTCACGAGTCTTGCTGCTGTAGAGCTACTTTGGGTGCGCGAGGAAGGTCAGCAGATTATTGACTCTGTTGATGTTACATGTGGTTTAAGCCTGGGAGAATATACTGCTCTGGCTTTTGCTGGGGCTTTCAGGTGAGTTTCCGTAAGTAATTATTTTTTATTACAATGGCTTCCCCTTTCATTTCCTTCACTTTTTCATATGTTTTCTCATGTATCCATAAATCTTCACAAAAAGTAAAGGAATAATAATTAATTATTGCATATGTGCCTCTTATTTTTGGCCATGACACTTCTGTACCATATAGTTGAGTTAGACTTTTACTTTATTCTTCTGAAATGAGGTTTTGGATAATAGGTTGCCAAAATAAATATTGCGTCTGGGTTTTGGATATTAGGTTTTGGTTCGTGTTGACTAACTGAGTTTTTTAAGCTCTGCTTAAATTTTTGTGAAGATTGGAGCCTTTCTGCACTTGTACCACGTGGATGGGGTTCAATGCCAATCTCATGTATGTTTTAATAACTTTGTGTATTTTTCACATGAATTTCCTAATGCTGTGATTCAATTTAATGAAAATTTTTACTGTCTTGCTGTACAGATGAATCGAATTGTTAGTGAGGCAAATGGTGATCTCCATCCTTTTTGGAAGTCAGTATTTTGACTTCTTTGTGTGTTTTGTGACAAGAGTTAAGATACAACAATAAAAAAAATTGCAATTTGTAATTGCTCGTGTCTTTGTGTGATTGAATGCGAGTTTTTGCCTGCTTACTTTTGCTGTCTGTTAAGGCCTAGCTTGTAAATTAATTTACAATAACAAATGTTGAAAGTGCTGTATATGCAGAATTCGTTGAGTCTTTAAAATATTATAGCCACAGACTTGTAGTTATAACTACTGTTTGTAATTCTAATTTCATCTGTTTGAGAACCATCTCACCCTCCGGTTTTTGTTGTCTATGTATCACTTTTTTTTATGGATTATATTTCTTGCATGCCTCTGTCCATGTCGATTCCCCCACGTTGCTTTTATGTTAGCATCTTTATTTTCATTTTGAGAAGTATAGTAATTTCATTAAGCTGTTGATTATTTTTTGTTTTATTTTTTTCCAAAGCTTTAGTATTTCAAATATTCTATTTTTGAACTGTATTCTAGGAATATACTTGGTTTCTGTGACAAAATCGGGTTGCTTAACGGTTCATGACTTTGAAGCTCTCTATTGCCAGACACAGGAATTAACTTGTAAGTTTGGCTTTGGTATTTGTGTGTTGCTTATTTTCAAAATGTTGTTGTGCTTATCAAACTTGTTAGACTAGTACTAGAATGGTTTATGGCTTTATGCTCTTCAAAACAATCCGTATCTTTTGACCAAACTATTGACTCTTTTCATTTTGAGGGCATTAGACTAGAATTCAAGTGTTTCATAATCAGTATTCCTGCATCTGTTAATCTTGGTAAATACTTTCCACTTGACAAGTTTTTTCCTTTATATCTGCTCTATTGCTTTCTATTTGTAGCTTAATACAACAATCACCATAAAAGCATAGACATATATGTCGCATTCGGTATTTAATTAATATTTAACTAATCAATTGTAGAATGATAAAAATTATTAGGAGCAGATGTGCTATTGACTTTCTTGCCAGCCGATCTGTTTTTAAGTTAGGCTTCTTATGTGAGGTTTCTCCTCTTCTAAATTATGTTTCAAAAACTAGACCATAATGCCATTAGCTTGACTATTGGGCTTCAATAATTGGATATTTATTTTTCATCTGAATATGTCCGTCCAACATGTTTCTTCTCTTGCAATTATTCTATTCTTTTTTATAAGTGGAACTAAATTAGTAATTTGGATTTTTTATGCTTTTTTTCTACTCTTTGGTAGAGTAAGGAAAAAGTGTTTATTTCTACTCTTGGTGTTGTATTTGCTACTTTACTTTGAAGTAGCTTCATATTTATTTCTTCCTTTGATAGGGAGGAATTTCAAATGAAGTGGTAATGTTCTTTAATAAATGGTTTTGTATTAATTGAGATGGCAGGCTTGAAAGATTGTGAAAGCAAGCATTTGCTGCACCTCTCACAGAATCGACAACTTGATACCGTCAGATGGAATCTGCTTAACCAGGATGAGGTTTGAACTTAATTAAATTACCTTCTTACTCAGTATCGTACTATGAAATTTATAAATTGATGAAGGCTTCTAATAATATCTACGCCACATACTATGTAAAATGCTTCGGTTTTATCTGGCTAGTTTCCTTTGTGGTATCTCGTTTGTTATATGTCAAGGATAGTATTCTGATAATTTGACACTATTTTTCGAATGAAATTATCACGTTCACTAGTGCTTGTGCTTTTTTTGTGAGACCAGTGATTTGTCAAATTCGTTAATAATAGCTTTGTTGTTGCAGACGATTCAATATTATATTTTCCCAACTATTTATGTTACTTCTTTCATTTCAGGTTGTCTGTGCATCTGTAAAAAGTAATGAACTACTTATATTTGATGTGGGATATGTCTCATCAGAACCAGTTGAAGTTAGTTTCCATTCTTATTTATTGCCATACTTTCCCGTCAAATTTTGTTTACATTCACATTATGTTGCCAGCTCTTTCAAAAATTATAATATGTTTCTACTGTCAATACTTGATGCACCCCTAAATTCACTTGATATCAATTCCTTATGAGGGTGCAAGAACTGCCTCAGCTATCGAATCATTTGCGTTAGAGCAGATGGAAGTAAATGTTGTTCCTCCAGAAGTGACCGAGCTACATGGTCCAGTAAGTGTTTGCTCCCCTGCCAACTTTACCTTGTCATACATTAGTTTGAGAGAGAGGATATAAGATGATTAACATTAGCCTTCTTTATAGGATGTTATTGAAGAGAAATGTGGTTCTGCCGCAATCTGTCTTGCATTCCTTCTTGACATTTTGGATTCCAAGGCTGAGGGGAGAAACAGATAACTTCAGCAGTTATTATCAGATGCAGAGAAGTTTAAAAGGAGCCCTTACAGGCAAGTAAAAAGAACTTTTTGCTTAGATTCCATATTTTAATATCACTTAGTGAGTTTATCTCTTCAAATTATTGACCCATATTTTAATATTTGTGCAGATTTAATCTTAATTTTCTACCTCATTCCTCTGCTATGTTGGTGTTGTATCCGCCAAGGAGCCCATCTTTTGAACTAAGCTAATCCTTATTTTGTTTTCTTATGTAATTGCCGAATATGTATGGAGTTTCATCCATTTTTTAATGATAAGACATTATTAAATGTATTTGTCTTGTTAGCAAGCAATATTGTATGTGTCTTGTATGTTGCAATAAATGTTGTTTTTGTTAAATTTCAGAAAATATAAAAGTAGCCACAATATAGTGTGGCTATTTTTTTTTAAATTTTTTAATTATTTTAGCCACGTTTTAACCGTTCTAAATTTAACTTTAATTGTAGCTAAATATATGCTACCACACTCAATCAAAATGTGGCTAAGTGAAACAAATAATGTGGTTAAAATATTGCTACGCCATGATTAGCCACATTTACAAAAAGTGTGGTAGCTTCTGTTTGCCACATTTTTTATGTGATTTAGCCACGTTTTCAAACGTGGCTAAACAGCGTTTTTTTTGTAGTGTTATTTTCACTATATAAATTTTGGTCTTTAATTGGAGCGTATATGTGTCGGTTTGAGCTTTTATTATTTTCTTATTTCACTTTGATGTCTAATCCTTATTGGAAGTGTACTTTATCCAATAATACTTTATAGATATAATTTCACTCCCGCTAAAGCAAATTGGCTCAATTGGTTTAAAAACTTGGGATAAATCTTTACACTTTTAAATCCTATTACTCAGTGGTGCAGTCAAAATTTAATTTTAGCCGAGATCAAAAAATTTAACATATCAAATTATCAAAATATTTTTAAAATTTTTAAAGTAATAGGATTGATATTATTTTAACAAATAATAATTATTTATTTAAAATTTAAAATATAATATAAAATATAAAATTAAATTAGTATAGAAAGTGCACATTATATGTATATATACATATATGAAATTTTCATATGACTTTTATGAACATTTTCATGTGATTTTTATGAACATTGTTTCATGTGATGTTAATGAAAATTTATTTCATGTGATGTTAATATAAATTTATGAGTAAACACCATTTTTGGTCCCTAACAAAAAACACGGTCCCCACTTTAGTCCCTTGCAAAAATAAATTAGTCAGTTAGTCCCTAACAAATTCAAAGTGAACCCATTTTAGTCCTTTTGAGGGATTAATATGGGTCTTTTTTGAATTTGTGAGGGACCACGATTTCAACTAAATGGGTCCACTTTGAATTTGTTAGGGACTAACTCACTAATTTATTTTTGTAAGGGACTAAAGTGGGGACCGTGTTTTTTGTTAGGGACCAAAAATGGTATTTACTCTAAATTTATTTTATGTGATCTCTGTGAATAAATTTTTTTATCTTTTATATTTTAATTTAGTTTGGGTCTATAAATTTTAGTTTGCAACTTGATAGACCTTATAGGTCGTATTAGGTTTTTTAGTTTTTTATAATAGGTCAGACCAGACCGATAAAACAAACTTTTAATGGGCTAATAGGCCAATATAGGCTCTAAATATTTTACATAGATTTAGGCTATCAAAACTAAAGTCTGGCCTAACTTGACCCATTTATACCCCTAGTCGTGATCTGTTAAGAACATCAACATAGAGGGACAACAAACTTCACAATTAAAAAGAAACATGGAACAATCAGCAACAAATGTTTAAAATCATTTAAATGATATTGAATTCACGTAAATCATTTAATCAGTGTTTAGATATTTTAAAAATTTTAAAAATGCAAAAAAAAAAGAAAAAGAATATGTACAAGAAATTTTCATACTCCATATATATACATATATCTTCATTTATTTTTCTCTTTAACAGTTTTCACTGATTAATAGTCAAAATTTTCATTCCTGTTGTGAAATCAAATACAAATAACACCAAGAAACATTTCAATTCCATTACAATAGCAATTGTAGCTGTACATTAAAATAATTTTTTTTAAAAAATGTAAACGTAAAACAACACTCCATTTTTTAAAAGAAATAAAATCAATAACTACATCCACACAAAAAAAAAAGTTGTAAATAAAAAAAAAGGGCATGAATTTCACTAATATTAGAAACACCCAATAAATAATTATGGTCAGCAAAGACAAAGAATTTCTCTTTTACAAAGTTCAAAAATGTAAATCATTTTTCCCCCAGCGGACAATATAATTACCAATGCATATTCCAAGAACATGTATCAATAAAATATTGAGAAAGGAACGAAACATCGTGCCTTGTCGCGTAATGGCTGGGTTCCGGGTGGTGAGTGCAAATAAGAAAAAAAAAGGTTTGAAGAAAACCTCAATTGAAAAAAGATGAAAGAAGAAGAAAAAATTAAGAAGAAAGCAATCTGTTATTTGGTCATACACGCAAAGCAGCTCCAAATCTTTGTCTGATACCACTGTTACAATTTTAACTAGGGCCAACTTACAATTTTAGTTAAGGGTCTATTATAATTATTTATATAATTATATATAATAAATAAAATTTATTAAAATGTAGCTGGCCCAGATACTAAGATGACTACGCCACTTCTATGATTCAAATTGCTATTTGGAAAAGAATCTTGTTTGCTAGTCATATCTTTTGAGGTTGTTATGTTTACTACCAACTAACAACTAAATTTATCGTTCTTCGTATCAATTTAACTGATGTTAAATCAGTTTTAATTCAATGACTATCAATTAATTCAAGTTATATATATATATATATTCTTTCTTTACTCTCAACTCTCCTATCTCCATCGCCTCACTCTCATCAATATTAAATAAGTCAAATCCATATTTGTATTGCTAGGCACTTTCAGAGCCATAGCAGCCATATTTATTATGGAATCTCAAAAACTATTTTGTTCCGGGCTCAGCAATATTCCTCACACACGCATTTTTTGTTCATATTGACAGTTTCGCGATTCGATCCCATTCATAGAACAAAACATCGCTAATCGAGTTGGACATTTTCCCTCGTCGTAGACACACTTAACAGGTTAGAACAAGTAGTTTCTATCTAAGAAAATTCGTTGAGTTCTTTTCGTATTACCAGGCTTATCACTAATTTAAAATACTAGAGTAACCTATTTTCAATATATTTTTTTGAAGAAATTTTTTTATCTTATTTAATATCATATTAAACTCTGCTATTGATACAAGAAACTCTGCTATTGTTAACTGTTGTTATTGTACTATTATTAATATATATTTTTGAAAACAAAATTTATCTTATTTAATGTCATATTAAATTCAGATTTGGATCCTCTCATGTGAAGAAGTTATTATGTTATTTGATCACACCTACTCATTCAAGAATTATACATTCTTCTCTCTTACGTCAGTTATTGTGATCAAATAATATAATTATTTTTTTACATGAGAGGATCCAAATCCTATTAAACTCTCCTATTGATATAGGAAACTCTGTTATTGTTAATTGTTGTTATTGTACCATTATTCTTTGATCCTTCACATTTCATCCCTTCTTTTATTTTTATTTTTTTGGAAGTGATTCTCTTTTATTAAAATTTTATGTGTGAAATGTTTGTATCTATATTTTTCTTATAATTTATCAATATTAATAAAAAAAAATAAACATAAAAATTTTACATAATTAAATATTTAACATGAGAGAATTATTTTTATTTTATTTTTGTTATTTGTATCATTATCAATGAAGCACAGACCAAACCATTGGGATTTTGGAGTGAGATTAAGAAAACCAAAACGTCGTGGTGAAAAGACAATAAAAGCCTCACGTTGGATTTATAGATGGTGTAAAATGTGAAACAGCCAACGCAAAAACAGAAACAGCCGCCAGCCGCCTACTTAAAAATCTCCGTCAAACTACGAACACTCTACCTTAAAAAGTGGGTTTAAAAAAAAAATTAAAAAATAAGGTTTTACCCCCATGTGCATATACCCACGTTACACCGTCGATCAAACACAACTCACACGTCTCTCTACATAGAGATTCCATAGCCGTAATCCCCTGCGTTGACGGTCCATGGTATCCAAACGTCCACGTACATAGAACGTGTGTTCCAGAACCTACCGACAAAACCGACCAAGCACCACGTCACACACCACTTGCATCTCTCATCCTCTACCATGTCGCCACGTGTCCCTTCAAACGGCTAGTTTTTGTTTTTTTTTTTCCTCCTCAATCCTAAACAGTGATTATGCATAGAAGAGAGGGGGAAAAAATTGTAACAGTTTTTCCTGGAATGTTCGCGTAATGTCTTACGCGTTAAGTTCTGTTCAAAAAAAAAAAATAGTAACAATACAAAATTTAAAAACCTTTGACGTGGTGGTTTCATATAAAAAGAACCCGCAGTTTGTTTTCCCAAACATTAAAACGCAACTACTGAGTGGTTAAGTTTGGTCACCAAGTCCATATTCATCCTCTGATTTCTTACCTTTAGCATCAACAAACGCATACGGAAACCTTCGGTTTTTTCATCTTATTTATCCCTTTTTTTTTGTTCAATTTTCCACACATTTTCTTTTAAAAAAATAAAAAGTCTGACTCAGTTCTGTTTCATATTCCGCTTGTTGCGGTTTAGTGTAATTTCATTCTCCGGAAGTTCTTGTTCTGATAAAACAGTTTTTGGTTTTTGAAATTAGAGGGAAAAGGGTGTTATCTTTTTAAGTTTTTGAGTGTGCTGGTATTTATGTCAATTGGAGATATGGAAATAGGGTTTGAGGGTTATTGTTATACTCGAGCACTGGGGAGGAAGAGGGTTCTTGTTTCCAACAATGTGGAAGATTCTCCGCTCAATCCCAATCCATTGAAGAGAACTTGCAGCGGGAGAATGACTCTGAACTCTGAAATTTCTAGACTTGAGACTCTTCCTCACGATATTCTGGTGAGTAAGGCAATTTCAAGCTTCTATTTTGATTACCCAATGAGTTTTCTTTTCTGATTGTGTAATGTGTATTCTTGAAATTTATGTTTTTTTTTCTTTAATATGAATTGCAGATAAGGCTGTTGTGTGGTGTGGACCATGAAGATTTGAAGCAGCTTTTCCATGTCTCGAGAACGATTAGAGAAGCAGTAAGTCTCAAGAGTTGAATTTTTCAGTGTGATTCACTTGTGTTTCAATTGATTTTTTTCTGATTTAGTAACTGTTGGGTTCTGCTATTGCAGACTCAGATTGCTAAAGAGATGCATTTTGAGTATAGTACGCCAAAGAAGAAAACTTTTGCTTGTTTACAACCCATTGATTTGGAGGATGCAAGTGGGTTGCAGGAAATTGAAGCTCCAAATGCACCATTGAGAAAATCAAAGTCAAGACTGAGTGGTAGGAATCTGGCTAGCATCTCTGTGGCCTTGTTTGCTTCTACTGAGGAAAACAGTGAGCGAAGGAAAAAATAGTAACTGATGATGTCACCAGAGAACGTCTTGTTTTGATTAGTTATTTGTAAATAGATTGCTAATTATTTTACACGTCTAAAAGTCTTTTACAAGCCATATCTTCAAATTCTTCATTGAAGACTCTGCTTTGGCTCCTTTGTTATCTTTCTGTACATCTATAGGCAAATAGAAAGTGAGAAAGATTCTAGTCATTTTGTTTGGAGGGAAAATCTTCGGCCCTTCTAATCTTGATAAATTTTAGTATGTAAAGTATAAACTTTATACGCTTTGTTCTTCCTTCTTAAGATAATGAAGTTTGCACTTTTATGATTAAATTTTGTTCCTTAAATATTTCTGTTTTGCTTTCTTTCCTTTAATATCTTTTGTAATATATTCATTTTGCTTTGACGGAGGTCCTTGAATATTTATAAGGAGATAGGATTCTTTGACATCGGTGTCAAATTTGAAGTTTGACACTTTATCTGAGAGTCGTCAGATCAAAAAAGATCAACGACTCTGATTTGTAAGCATGTGATATCATTGATCTTTTTTTATCTAACTCAGATAAAGTGTTAAACTTCAAATTTGACATCGGTGTCAAAAGATCTTACCTTATTTATAATTCTGGGGTATATTTCTCTTTTTGATCGAGAAATCGTTTTCAAGTAGCTAACAGTACCCAATAGTTACCATAAAGTGGAGGGAAGCAATTTGACAAAATCATCATCATCATCATGGTCCACCAAAATTTGACGGAAATTTAGATTGAGAAGACATCAGTGCTATATATCCTTTTCTTTCTTTTGGTTTGAGTATTGGAGGGCAAAGCTATGCCATTCTTTAATCTCCACCTGGAACCGAAGTATTCACATCTGTGTGGGCCAATGGAAAACTGTTAAATTTATGAATGGCTAATTGATATATTTTCATACAAGTTCCTAATTTAATCAAATACTACAATTGACCTTATAATTTCAATTTGGCTTCCAATTGGATTTGTGTTGAACCGAAATAAACTCGTGCAAAAATTCAACAATCTGTGACTGGGTCAAAGTGGTTTTCTTTCCTTTAACTCTGTTAAGAGAAGCAGTTTTTTTTTTTTTTTTTGCCAAAATCCCACGTACAAGTTTAGTTGACAAGTAGTTGATTAATTAGTTCTTATTAGAACAGTAAATCATAGCTTATCATACATGTTATGACCCAATAAATTATAACCGTTATATTGACGGAAATTAACGATTATGATTTAGTAGTAACAAAAAAAAAAGTAGCAACTATAACCTCTCCCTTATTTAAATACTAAAATTGAGCTTATAATTTCAATTTGACTTCCATTTGGATCTATGTTAAACCCAACTTTAATCTTGTTTAAAATTTATGACTTGGTCAAAGTGGTTCTCCTTCATTTAACTGTGAAAAGAGAAACAAATATTGTTTTCCCCCAAAAAGTCTCAGACATGCGAATTTAATGAACAAGTAGTTGATCAATTACTTCTTATTATCCAATTTAATTGGTTGGCAAGTTTGAAACGAAAAAAAATTGTGTTTTCTTGAACTTAGATTTTTGGTATGAATGCAAGTCACGTAATACTTTCAAATATGAAAGATTTTTCAATTAATCGTATTTTTCAAATACAAAGTTTTTTGAAATATTTATACATTTTCAAACTTTATTGTATAATTTGGATACGAATTAAAGATAAAAGACACAAACAATCAACCTTTAATTTAAATAAAAAATAATTATAGGAATATTCATATTTCAGTCCGTTGAAGGAGGGATTTCTCACCAAATAAAGACTCTTTTATATGTACCCAAAAAAAAAAAAAGACTATTTTATAAACTATTTAGCAGAATTGTGTATACTATAAATTATTTATCATTTTGGGTATCTTTTGTTGTCTAACAAACCACCTTTGTTTGTGTTTTTCTACCACATCACTAAAGAGGCCTTGTGGCCTCATATGAGTCATTATTAAAAAATTAAAACAAAAAAGTCACCTTAAGTTTTATGCCTTTTATAAATAGGTTTCTTTTTTTCTTCTTTTTTGGTGAAATTATAAATAGGTATCTTAACTTTGCCTCAATGATTCAAAAAATTTAATTATTATTATTATTATTATTATTATTACAAGAAGTAGAAGAAGTTTTTCTCTTCATTTGGGTTAATTCATTAATATTGAATAAATATTGCTTAGTTGAAATTAAATCATTGATTTATATTATTTATTCTAAAACTCAAATTATCATTTTTTTTAATATTTAAGTGGAAAAGGACAGAAAAACACACAAAGCATGAGACATTGTTTTATTCTTTTTCTATTGGACCAACAAAAATAAGAAATACTAAAAGTATTAAATAAAAATATGAATCAACGGGTAGATTTAATAAGGATAATGGTGATGATCAATAATTTATTAATAGAGAGACTCCGCCCCTTCCAACCAATATCCCACAGACTTGCAAGTTTAGTAGACAAGTAGTTGATCAATTACTTCCTATTAGAACATCAAATCATAACTTATCATATATGTTCTTAGTTTAATTAACTGCAAAAGTATTTCTGTAACTGTGGCAAAAATACTTTGTTTAAAAAAGAAAGAAGGAGCCTTGTTAGGAATGATATTTTTTTGTTATTTAGATTCTCTTTTACACACAAAATGAATTGATGTCTTTTTTTATTGGATTTGTATCCAACGGAATTCACAGGGCTCGAACCCTCAGCTTCCGTTTTCACAGAGCATTGCTCTGACCAATTGAACTACAATCTCTGGAAAAGGTATACAGTATACACATGTTCTTACGATTTCATCCAACCCCCCTCCTTTTCTATCTTAATTTAAATTTTGTTGTGCAATAACTGACAGAGGCAGACATATTTATATATTAATATATTATTTATATTAATATATAAGAAAATTAAAAAAAAAACATACGAATATGCACGATATCAAGATCGACACAGATTGCGAGTAATCCGTTCATTATTGCCAAATCGACTCAAATCATGACATAAAATTAATACGATGTTGAATCCTAATAAAAAAAATTAGTGGGTTTATTTTATTGTCTTTGAGACAGACATTACTTTTTTGCCGCTGCTGCAGAAAAATAATGCCCTTTATTTAAATATTAAAATTGAGCTTTTAATTTCAATTTGACTTCCACTTGGGTTTGTGATAAACCCAACTTTTAGGTCTTGATCTTTAGATAAATAGAAACCAATGATAAACACCTTGAAAGAGTTATTCTACAATTAGCTTATCTCCTCTTTGCCTCTATGTGGTAAAATGGTTAGAGTAAGAAGATAGTTGTTGGACCTGTCCATAAGTACTTATATTACATTCCTAGTCCTTAATCACTCTTTCAAATTCACAAGGATCTCAAATTCAACTACTTATGAGAATCATGTGATTTACTATCTAGTGAATACTTTTACAATAATAATCAATCACGCAAAAGCATTAAGAACAACATTAAAATAAACGATCAAATCCATAAATTAAAAGGGAATGAAATAGATCTAAAGTTTACATGACTAGGGTATATTAAAATCCCATAATAAGAGATTTAGTACCCGATGGAAGATAAACAACAAAACCAATTAGGGATGCAAGCTATACAAACAAAATTATAGAGAAAGAAAGAATAATCTCTTATGGGCTATGATTTTTTTTTTGAAAATATTCCAATCGATTCATTGCTTCGCAACTAATCCGATTCGAGGCGGGTCCAGGATTAAGGCTTTAAACCCCTCCCAAAGGTGGTACTGGAGAGATTCGATTATGGGCTATGATTTTGAATGACCGTATGTATGTTGGGCTATCCATAAGCATGGTAGTGTGTTGGGCTATCCATAAGCATGGTAGTGGATGTATATGAACTTAGATGCCAATCAGAGGCGGATCCAGGTTGTTGAGAAGGGGGGCAAGTGCCCACCCTTAAATCTGATCCAAAATTAGGAAAATGCCATTTTCTTAAAATTTAAGTTTTTCAATTTAATTTTTCTCCTTCTATTTTATTTTTCAGTGAGTTTATTTTTCTCACAAGTCGCGTTCCAGACTAGACCCAAATATATATATATATTGAGCTTATTAAGTGCCCACCCTTCATTAATTTTCTGGATCCGCCACTGATGCCAATAGTTGAAGGAAACCAAATTCTTATGTTAAGGATTGAACCTCCATATACATGTTCCATTTAAGATACTTGAATTATCCTTTAAAATGGGCTCAAACCCTCGGATGACCCAGGGAATTATGTAAATCGTTTCATACATAGCCTTAAACAGCCCCATGGGCAAGAGGCATATGTCCTAGGCCATTAGATTTAACCCATTGAGCCGTTTGGTACGCGTCATTTTGTAAGATTTTTGGAAAACTGAATTTTTTTAAATTTTAAATTTTTGAATATTATCATAAACTGAATATAAAAATCATATTTTTAAAAACTCATAGGGCCGTTTTGTACGCGTTATAGTGTAACGAAATTGTTGGATTTTGTATGAATGTGTTGTAAGTTATTCATCAATAATTCATGATTCGTGTTCAACAATGCCTATTCAAGAACATGATACATGATCTTTAGAATTCATGATTTTCACATAAGAGCGTACTGCTTTCCTTGTATCGTCTATGACAGGGATCTGATACAACTTTTATGGGCAGACCATGAAGGAGAGAATTCTGAGAGATAATCATAATCAGAGACTCACCATTTTTTTCTTTATATAACTGAACCATGTCACCAGTTACGGAGTTTCAAATAACTCCCTGTAACTTCCCATTAATACGAAACGTCAAAACGTCAATTACCATTAATGCGAAACGTCAATTACCATTAATGCAAAACGTTACCATAATGAAAAACGTCAAAACGTCAATTACCATTAATGCGAAACGTCAATTACCATAAAGCCTCTTTTATTATTAATTAAACCAATTGACACACGTTACACATGAGACACAAATAGTTTTACATTCTCCCACTTGGCTCATGTCATAAGGTGTGCCTTCATGATTTAATTAACATTCACTATAATGCGCATTTACTAGGCTAAAGGTTCTATACACTGACGTCATCATAATTCATTATTAGAAATAAAATCAACATGAGTCATGGCGGTTGTATGTTATCAAGTCGGGATAGTCCCTTCCATGTACTACTATATTGACTCTTCTTCCTAACATGATACTTTAATAGGAAGTGTACATTATGTCCAACAATAATGTCTTCATAACGGACCATAAATATTTTCAATATCATCACATATACTTGAATGCATACATAAATTGAAAATAAGACAATAACAGAAACATATATTCATCAATGAGCTCAGAGTGTCAACGCTTAATGCATAACTATAATTTTCATCATTCACTAGCTCACATAATGCCCATTCTACATACATGACCAGTAAATGTCTTGGGCGGTAATCCATTCGTCAAGGGATCAGCTATCATAAGATCGGTGCTAATATGCTCTATAGACACTCTATGTTTCTGAACCTCTTCTTTAACGGCAAAGTACTTTAATTCCATATGTTTAGCACCTTTGGAATACTTGTCATTTTTAAAAAAAAAAGACTGCTGCGGAATTATCACAATAAATTTTCAGCGGCTTTTCAATATTGTCAACCAATCCAAGCCCTGAAATAAAGTTCCGTAGCCAATTAGCCTGAATCGTGGCTTCAAAGCATGCCACAAATTCAGCTTCTATAGTGGATGCAACTATCACAGTCTGCTTCGCACTTTTCTATGATATAGCTCCTTCAGTTAAAAGATACAGGTAACCACATGTAGACTTTCTTGTGTCTACGCATCCTGCAAAATCTGAATCTGTGTATCCAATCACTTCAAGGTTGTTAAACCTTCTATAAGTAAGCATGTGACCTTTAGTTCCTTGCATATATCTCAGAACTTTCTTTGCAGCTTTCCAATGATTCATACCGGGATTACTTTGGTATCTACCCAACATCCCAACTACAAAGCTAATATCTGGTCTCGTACAAGTCTGAGCATACATTAAACTCCCAACTAATGATGCATACGAAATTGCTTCCATTTTTTTCGTTCCAATTCACTTTTAGGACATTGCATGAGACTAAACTTATCTCCTTTCTGAATTGGAACTGGAGATGATGAGCAGTTTTCCATTCTGAATCTCTCTAGAACTCTATTAATGTATGCTTTCTGAGACAAACCTAACAGTCCTTGTGATCTATCACGGAATATTTCTATTCCTATCATATAAGCTGCCTCACCCATATCTTTCATTTCAAAATTACTAGAGAGAAACTTCTTAGTCTCATTTAAAAGACCAAGATCGTTAGTTGCAAGCAAAATATCATCAACATACAGAATCAATAAGATAAACTTGCTCCCACTGATCTTCAGATATATACATCGATCAACGATGTTTTCTTTAAATCCAAAAGAGACAACAATATCATTAAACTTAAGATACCATTGCCGTGAAGCTTGTTTAAGTCCGTATATTGACTTCTTAAGTTTGCACACCATGTGCTCTTTACCCTTTTCTATGAACCCCATTGGTTGGTCCATGTACACATCTTCATCTAAATTCCCATTTAGAAAGTCAGTTTTCACATCCATTTGGTGTAACTCTAGATCATAATGAGCCACCAATGCCATAATGATTCTTAAAGAATCCTTCTTTGAAACTGGTGAAAAAAGTTTCTTTATAGTCAATGACATCTTTCTGAATGAATACCTTTGCAACTAGTCTGGCCTTGTAACGTTCTAAGTTACCATGATAGTCACGTTTGGTCTTAAAGACCCATTTACAACTAACTCTCTTCCACCCTTCTGGTAACTCAACAAGATCCCAAACCTCGTTCTGTTCCATAGATTTCAACTCATCTTTCGTAGCATCTAACCACTTATCACCATTTTCACCATTTATGGCTTGTGAAAATATTACTGGATCATCCTGAATACCCATGTCATAATCAGACTCTTATAGATATACCACACAATCATTAGAAATAGCAAGTCTCCTTTCTCTTTGAGATTTTCTTAATGTTATTTGTTGTGGTTCTTCTACTATGGGTTCATTCGGTTCATCAACAATGAATTCTTCATGAGTAGTGGGATCATTAACTCGTCCTTCATTATTATTGATTGGTTCAATAGCATGAGGAACAATAACTTTATTAGAGCTACAAGGTAATGGAACTTGTACTCTCACTTCATGAATATCCACTTTACGTGGTGTTTCACTCCCACTAACTTCACCATTCTCAATGAACCTTGCATTTCCAGATTCAATAATCCTTGTAGTATGATAAGGACAGTAAAATCTATACCCTTTCGATTTTTCTGGATAACCAATGAAATAACCACTGATTGTCCTTGCATCCAGTTCTCTTTTCTTGCGGATTGTAGTATCTAATCTCTGCCTGACATCCCCAAACATGCAGGTGTCTTATACTAGGTTTCCTTCCAATCCAAAGTTCAAAAGGAGTCTTTGGAACTAACTTACTAGGAACCCTATTCAATACATACATGGCAGTTTTTAGAGCATAAGTTCACAATGAAACAAGTAAAGAAGAATTACTTAACATACTCCTAACCATATCCAGTAAGGTTCTATTACGCCTTTCTGATACACCATTATGTTGCGGTGTACCGGGCATTGTGTATTGAGCACAAATACCACGCTTTTCCAGAAATTTAGCAAATGGGCCCGGATGTTGTCCACTTTCATCATACCTTCCATAATATTCACCACCCCTATCAGACCTGACAATCTTCACCTTTCTGTCTAATTGCCTTTCAACTTCATTAATATAAATCTCCAAAGCATTTGCAGCTTGAGACTTATCATGCAGCAGATAGACATAACCATAACGTGAATAATCATCAATGAAAGTGATAAAATATTTTTCTTCATTGAAGGCCTTAACATCAAACGGACCACATACATTAGTGTGTATAATTTCAAGAAGCTGAGTGCTTCTTGTGGCTCATTTCTTTATGTGTTTTGTTTGTTTTCCTTTAATACAATCCACACAAACATTCAAATCATTAAAATCTAAATCCGGAAGGATTTCATGCTTCATCAATCTTTGCATCCTTTCTTTGGAAATATGTCCCAAACGTTTGTGCCACAAGTAAGCGGAACATTCATTAATTAAGGTATGTTTAGTACCAACATTATGATGCAGAGTCATAAGTGTTTCAGCATAAAGATTATCAAAACACATAAAGTATCATTACCAATCAAATGATTGTGCTTGTACAAACTGAAACTACCACTACCAAATTTAAAAGAGTATCCAGCAACATCAAGTTTGGAAATTGAAACTAAATTCCTAGATATACTAGGGACATACAAAGTTTCACATAAGTCCAAATGATATCCACTGTCGAGAATTAAACGATACGTCCAACAGCTTCCACCGGAACTTTCACTCTATTGCCCATAAAGACAAACTTTTCATTTGGCCTTGTGGATTTTAGAAGAAGAGACCTCATTCACTTTAAGGGGTCCTCCTCCTCCTCCTTTCTTCTCATGCTTCTTACCTTTATACTTTTTAGCTTCTTGATGCTTTACATAATTGACAGAATGAGCTCCCTGATTCTTAATTCTGGTTTCTTCCTGAACTATCATACTGTGCAATTCATGCACATTCCATTTGTCTTTCATGGTATTATAGTTCATTTGGAAAAGACCATACTCAGACGGTAATGAGTTCAATACGAACTGCACCAGGAAGTTCTCATCCACAGCCATTTCCAATGATTTTAATTTTGCCGCAATGCTTGTCATTTCAATATCATGCTCATGCATAGTACGCGAACCATCAAACTTCATGGTGGTCGGTGTACTCATAAGTATCCCAGCAAGAGACTTATCTGCGGATTGGGAGCGCTCTTCCACAAGTTTCATCATTTCGATAACACTTTCAGTTTGTGGAAGAGCTGACTTATTGTTGCTTGCTATGCTCATTTTCATGTACATCAAACTTAATCTGTTGGATCTTTCCAAGTTTTTAAAATGGTTCATTTCATCCTCAGTGCTTTCAGGAGTAATAGCACTTGTTCCTCTTCTCTTAGAGCTAAATTCATATCAATTACCCTAAGGTAAAAATTGATTTGCTCTTTCCATTCAGAGAAGTTCAGCCCATTAAAAACTGCAACAGTTAAGAACATGGAATGTGTGGCAACAGGTACTACAAGGAATAATATTTAAACGTTAATGCTTTGAGTCATACATGTCACATACTGACATACTTCACATATTCAACTATACTAACTTCAATGTATATCAATGTTCGCCTTTGGGGATCCATTAACATACAACATTAACTATGATGATGCTATATAAATTTCACATAATTTGGCAATGATGCATACCCCTATCATAAATATTTGTCATCTTTGGATGTCCAAATGCAAGGAAAAATGCCAACAATACCAACATCCATGTTCAGTTTATAAAACAAATAATCAACCTTTGGGTTGGTCCCTAACTGTTCTATAATAATAAACTTCAATATACCACAACATGAATAATTATATCATACTATTCACAGCATCACAGTCATGATAATTGAAATAAAATTCATGATATTTGAAATTAAAATAACTCTTCAAAGATTTGGCCACTTTGGTGACTAACAAATCTACCATAATTAATTTCAAAATTAAAATATTTCATAAACAATAATAGGATTACATTTTCACATTTAATTTTAATGCAACCACATCACATAATCATTTAAATCAATATGAAAACCGTGAAGTAAAGTAATCATGATGCACGGTTAATTGATTCAAGAATATTATGAAATCAACAATAACGCACGATTACCGAAAAGTCACATCCAAATCAACATGAAATAGCGATCTGTGTATAAAACTTGAATGTTGATCGTGAATTGTCAAAGGCTATTCCATGATTGTAAATTTCAAAGGCTTTGTCCATTAACACAAAAACCGAGACATTTATCCAGTATCCATTCATACAAGTAGCCATTCACCATTCAATTCGTTTTGTCCTTTTGTGTATTACAAAATCAAATCAAAATTTTGCTTCAGAACACAGAATCGAAAATGGAACGGCGCTCACAATTCTATTCAAAAGCTATTCCTTTTCTTTAATAATTTTCATATTTACGTTTTCCAAAAATCACACAGTACCTTTAAAAAACCGATTAATAGATATGAAAACCTTTGTATCTTTTTGGTTTCGTTACTGTATGCGTTAAATAAATTTTAGAAACCCTAATTTGTCAAAATCAAGAATCCATCATAATCATACATGGAAAACCATAAATTCTTAAACACACGTTTTGATACCCACATGTAAGTTATTCATCAATAATTCATTATTCATGTTCAACAATGCCTATTCAAAAACATGATACAGAATCTTTAGAATTCATGATTTTCACATAAGAGCGTACCTTTCTCTATTAGTGCGAAAGAACTTTGATGATGGAAGATTGTTTCTCAGAGTCTTTACCCTCTGCTTTCCTTGTATAGTATATGACAGGGATCTGATACAACTTTCATGGGCAGACCGTACAGGAGAGAATTCTGAGAGATAATCATAATCAGAGACTCACCATTTTT
Source organism: Gastrolobium bilobum (assembly GCF_033153095.1). Taxonomy (NCBI): domain Eukaryota; kingdom Viridiplantae; phylum Streptophyta; class Magnoliopsida; order Fabales; family Fabaceae; genus Gastrolobium; species Gastrolobium bilobum. Next base: position 110,706 of record NW_026895146.1, on the reverse strand, counting down.
CTCTTTATATAACTGAACAGGTCACCAGTTACGGAGTTTTAAATAACTCCATGTAACTTCTCATTAATGCGAAACGTCAAAACGTCAATTACCATTAATGCAAAACGTCAAAACGTCAATTACCATTAATGCGAAACGTCAATTACCATAAAGCCTCTTTTATTATTAATTAAACTAATTGACACACCACAAATAGTTTTACATGTGTAGTTGCGTTCGAATACAAATGTGATATTCTGGGTCGACGATGGGTGTCACATTGTGTTACCACCTATCACCTCGCACACCATGACATTTTTTATTTTTAAATTTTGATGGGTTCAAAGTTCAAACAAAGAAACAGTGCTATATACATGCATTTCTGTATGCCACTCAATTTGGTGTTACGACGTGCTAAAAAATTAGTTAATAGTTCATATAACCCGAAAAAAAAAATGACTATGTAAATGGCAAAGTAAATGCTAGAGGTGTGTACAGGCCGAGTTGAGTTGTCTTGAAAATAATATTTCCCAATTCCCAAAACCCGTTTATCAAATTGAGATTTATTTATTTATTTATTTATTTCTTGACTCAAACTGGAATTAGGTTGAATATGTAGGTTTGACAAACATAAAATTCATCTATTCAAGAACTCAATATATATAATTCTAATTTTTTTTGGTAAAATATATAATTCTAATTAAAATTAACGTAAGTTTGAAAATAAATGAAAAGTAATATATTAAATAAGTAACACCTTTACTAATATAATTTCAAATAAATAAAAATAACATGACAACCAATAATTATAAACAGTACTTTTTAGAAGAAAAAAAACTTTTTTTAAAAAATAAAGTTATTTTTCTTTTGAATATAATATCTGAAAACACTTTTAAGTAAAATGAGATTATTTGGATGTAAAAAAAAAATTATACATAAAATTACAAAAAAATGAACGTAAAAACAAAATCATGTTAATCACTTTACTTTAAAAAATAAGTTTTTCATCAATTATTGTCAAGACATTAATCTACTAACATGGAATTAAAAAAATTGAAATAAATTTTAGAGAAATATAAAATATAAATCATTAATATATCCTCACATAATATTCTAAATTCTTGAGTTAAATTGATTATTTTACATGAGATGTACTTTTCAAATCCACTCTTATATGTAATTAATGGATGTATTAAAGATGTATAATATAAAAATTATTACTATAATTTCATTTAATAATTTAAACTTTTAAATAGAATTGAATTTTGTAAGAATTGAAAAACGTCACTTCAACCCAAAATCCAAAATCTCAAGGTCAGTGAAACTTAATTAATTATTTTGTATATCTATAACACGGGTGTTTGACCGTACTGCCCCTTTTTCATAATAATATACTTAAATGTCATGAAATGGAAAAAAATTCTAAACTGACACGGTACTATAGTCGCTGAGCTACTTAGTTATTATGGACGGGACATGTGTCACTTCCCCGTGGCTGGAAAAGTCTTGCAGGCTTGGTTGGTTTGGTTGCCCACGTGTCAATGGAATGGCCAAATTTGCTTCCTTTTCCAGCGACTTTGATTCAATAGACCCAATTCAGAAAAAGTATAGTCGCAAATCAGTGGCACGCGTCCCTTTTAACCCAAAGTAGTTAAGTAGCTCAGCAATTATGGAGACCCATTTTTGTATATTATTATAAAAAAAGGGGCAGTATGGTCAAACACCCTTGTAACGCTCCTCTTCATACAAAAGTTCTTTGGACTAAAAGTGTGAGACCCATTTTTTTTTTGCTTAACTTGTGCTCTTTTTAATTTAACCTAGTGGGGGCGGGAGGAACCTCCTAGTCAGCTCTGATACATGATAATTACAACTTCAATCTAAAACCTAGAGGAATTAAGTGGTCACATATTAATTATTTTTTATCTTTTGTATCTATTTACTGAGAACAAGAATCAAATTGGAATTTCAAGAAACGGGTTTAGTTTGTATGTTTCCACATGCCATGAATTAATGTCGAGAAATAGAAGAGGCAGCTCGTCTGATTCGCCATCTTGTTCCTCTTGAGCTTGAATTCGTGACAGTATGTGGAACTCGGAGAAGCAAAGATGACCAAAAAGACTAATGGATCGCCGGTAAAAGGTAAAGTAGTGTGTTACGGTTTTTTATTTTATTATTTTGTTACTGTGAGTTATTGTATTTTGTTGATATAGTTGTTAGTTGTTGACTAAGTGTATGCAGTCGATAAAACCAGTTATTCTCCACTTTTTTTTTTTTTGGTATAAACATCCTCATTCAACCTCCTCCGGTCACCTTGTCATCGGAATATGGCCCGAAGGCTATTCCTCATTGGAACAGCGGATGTATTGAGCTTCGCTATCGAAGGAAGGATGAGACTAATCTCTCCTTCGAGGACAAAAACACATCCTCTAGCTCCCAAAGATTTTCCAAGATACTTTTCCATTTTAAGTTTTGTATTATGTATTCAAGTTGCTACTATGAATAAAAGAGGAGATTAGAAAATTTATCCATGCACTTATGCAAGAGGTCAGACTTTCTTAATAAAATTATAATTATATTTGAGGTCAGACTTTTTTAATAAAGCTAAATTTTCAATTTTTTTTGTTTATTTTGTCCGTAAGATAATGATAGTGATAAGTGATGTCATAATGGTGGTAATTAGCTATGGTGTAAATGGATCAAACTAGATTAGGTTTTGGCCTTAGTAGTTTAAGTTTATATAAAACATGTAGAGTATATTAGCTTATTAGCATATTAAATACTTGGGTTTATAGGTATAATCAGACTTATTATAAAAAAACGAAAAGCCTAATATGGCTTACAAGGTCTTCTAGGTTTACAAAATTGCAAACCAAACTAAAATAAAAAAGATGAAATTTTTCATTCATTAAACAGTATTTCATCAAGTGTCCAAATTATAAAAATTCTCAAACAGATTTTTTAATAGATTATAAATATCCTTAAATAATCTTATAATAACACATAAAAAAGTTTTTTCTAGAAGTTTTTTCTTTACTCCTGGCAGCCTTCAGCCCTTCATAAACGTATTATTGCCTAGGTTTTAAATGAGTTTTTCTAAAACTCTAAACTTGCTATATTTTTTACATAGACTAGGTCCAGTCCAACCTAAAATAGATCAGGTTGTGGGCCCTGATAAGTCGTTTAACTTTTTTTTTTGGGTATACTGACTCTAATTATCTCTTTGAGACAAGTTGGTCCCTTGAGTATTTCTACAAACTTCAACTCTTTGAATTGACTATGAGTCTAATATTGAATTGAGGCTTAGTCACAATTAAATCACATATTCCCTCCTCAAACTTGTATTTGATGAAAATTATTATCTCCTCACCTACTTAATCTATGTTACCAATTGAGGACACTCGTTGGGTAAAATAAACAATTTTTAACTAGTGTTTTTTTTTTTTTTTTTTTCAAGAAGCCAGAAATATTGATTTCAGAAAAAAAATATTTATTATTTTTAAAAAATTTAGTTTTTTATGTTAATATGCAAGCATAAATTTTTTTTAAAAGTCCATGCGCTGAATCATATATATAAGTCCGTCCATTCAAACCTGGATATTATTGGCAAAATTTGTCAGTTATAGTTTACATTCTGTATGTAACTTATGACCGTTATTTGGTAAAATTTGTCTGTTATAGTTTGCTTTCTTTATCTATTTCATTATCATTCCTTTTATAAATAAATTAATAATATTTAATTTACATCTTTGACTATCATCTAATTATATTAGCACATTATTAAATACTTTTTTCAGCAAATATATAAATAATTTTTATGGTATAATATCATTTAAATAGTTTGACCATTGAAAGTTAAATTCTTATAATAAAAATATAATAAATGACACGTTGACAAATCTACGACTATCCTCACCTACTTAATCTCTGTTACCAGTTGAGTATACATTCGTTGGGTAAAATAAATAATTTTTAACTAGTGTTTTTTTTCAAGAAGCCAGAAATATTGATTTCAGGAAAAAAATATATTTTTATTTTTAAAAAATTTAGTTTTTTATGTTAATATGCAAACATAATTTTTTTGAAAAAGTCCATGCACTGAATCATATATATAAGTCCATTCAAATCTTGACATTTAATTTAGATCTTTGACTATCATCTAATTATATTAGCACGTTATTAAATACTTTTTTCAGCAAATATATAAATAATTTTTATGATATAATATCATTTAAAATAGTTTGACCATTGAAAGTTAAATTCTTATAATAAAAATATAATAAATGACACATTGACAAATCTACGACTATCTTACCTACTTAATCTATGTTACCAACTGAGTATATTCGTTGGGTAAAATAAAAAAAATTTAACTAGTGCTTTTTTCAAGAAGCCAGAAATATTGATTTCAGAAAAAAAAATATTTTTATTTTTAATAATTTTAGTTTTTTATGTTAATATGCAAACATAATTTTTTTGAAAAAGTCCATGCATGCACTGAATCATATATATAATTCCATTCAAACCTTGACATTTAATTTAGATCTTTGACTATTATCTAATTATATTAGCACATTATTAAATACTTTTTTCAGCAAATATATAATTAATTTTTATGGTATAATATCATTTAAATAGTTTGACCATTGAAAGTTAAATTCTAATATTAAAAATATAATAAATGACATATTCACAAATCTCCTACTATTCTAGCTAGCCTCACCTACTTAATCTATGTTACCAGCTGAGTACATTCGTTGGGTAAAATAAATAATTTTTAACTAGTGCTTTTTTTCAAGAAGCTAGAAATATTGATTTCAGAAAAAAATATTTTTCTTTTTAAAATTTTAAGTTTTTTTTTTTTTTTGGTAAACAAATTTTTAGTTTTTTATGTTAATATGCAAACATAAATTTTTTGAAAAAGTCCATGCACTGAATCATATATATAAGTCCATTCAAACCTTGACATTTAATTTAGATCTTAATTTGACTATCATCTAATTATATTAGCACATTATTAAATACTTTTTTCAGCAAATATATAAATAATTTTTATGGAATAATATCATTTAAATAGTTTGACCATTGAAAGTTAAAACCATTGAAAGTTAAATTCTTATAATAAAAATATAATAAATGACACATTGAATGGTAATGAAACTTTTGATACGAACAATAAATTAAAATTAAGATCTTTAAAATATATATTTGACTAAAACGTTAATGAGATAAACCTTCCCATTAAAACAATGTGACGAAATTTAGACACCTTTTATTTACACCGAACAATATATAATTTGAATTTGCTTTATCATCATCTAACTTCCTTGATTTTCTTACAAACAATAAATCAAAATTCAGATCTTTAAAATATTATATATGACAAAAAAGTTAATTATACATATTTTTTCTATTAAAAGAAAACCATCCTTAATGAGGTATCTCAGGTTTCGTAACATTGCTCTTTTAATTTATTACTTTAGCTAACTTCAAAAGTAGAAATTTCAACATCAGATTCCCATATATATTTGATATGCTAAAAATTAATGACTAGTCAAATGTAATTATTAAGAAAATCTGGCTGCAAATGTAACATTCCAAATCTCATGTTTTTTTTCTAAATTCCAAATCCAATTTTTCAGCCTTGATCATCTATAAATCCACCTTTGTATTTTGGATGAAACGCACTCACATTCATAGCCAACACTGTGATGGATATTATGAAGCCATTTTTCTTGTTCCTCTCAATTCTAACCTTTGTGCAGTCTGTTCATAAGGCAGCTTCAAATTCATCGCCCCTTGAAAACTTTCTCCAGTGTCTTTCAAACCATTCCCTTCCTTCAAATCCTACATCTAATGCCATTTACACTCCAAACAACTCCTCCTTCTTATCTATCTTGCATATGCATACATATAATCACAGATTTTCTGCACCATCAGCACCAAAACCTCTGGCTATTGTAACTGCTCTGCATGAGTCTCATGTTCAGGGCACTGTTACATGTGCCAAGTATAATGGCTTGCAGATTAGAATCCGAAGTGGTGGCCATGATACTGAAGGGCTTTCATATGTATCAGACGTGCCTTTTATTATACTTGACATGTTTAATCTCAATTCAGTTGATGTGGACATAGCAAATGGGACAACATGGGTTCAAGCTGGAGCAACACTTGGTAAGGTTTACTATAACATTGCAGAGAAAAGCAAAGTCCATGGTTTCCCAGCTGGGGTATGCTCCACTTTGGGATCTGGTGGTCACTTTTCTGGTGGTGGCTATGGAAATCTGATGAGAAAATATGGTCTTTCTGTGGATAATATCATTGATGCACAATTAGTTGATGTCAATGGTAAAATCCTTGATAGAAAGTCAATGGGAGAAGATCTATTTTGGGCTATAAGAGGAGGTGGGGGGGCCAGTTTTGGTGTCATTCTTTCATGGAAGATCAAATTGGTTCAAGTAACTCCAATGGTGACCGTATTCAAAGTGAAAAAAACTGTGGAAGAAGGTGCTACGGATGTTGTTTACAAATGGCAACTAATTGCAACAGAACTACCTGAAGATCTTTACATAAGAGCTATGCCTGAAGTAGTCAATGGTACTCAAAGTGGTAAAAAGACCGTACAAGTCACTTTTATTGGCTTATTTTTGGGACAAAGTGATAAACTTTTGCCTTTGTTAAATGAGAGTTTCCCTGAACTGGGTTTGCTTCAAAGTGATTGCATTGAAATGCCATGGGTCAATTCCACTCTTTATTGGTACAGTTTCCCAATTGGAACCCCCATTGAAGCTTTGCTTGATGTCCCCAAAGAGCCAACTTCGAACAACTTCAAAACCATGTCAGACTATGTGAAAAAGCTCATTCCAAAGACTGCTTTAGCATCCATATGGGACTTTATGATTAGAAGTGAGAGTGTACGAATGGAATGGAATCCTTATGGAGGAAAGATGCATGAGATTTCACCATCAGAAACTCCATTCCCTCACAGAGCTGGGAACTTGTTCTTGATTGAGTACTTGACTTCTTGGGGGGAAGATGGGGTTGAGGCAAAGAGTCATTACTTGAACATTTCAAGTGCATTCTATCAATTTATGACCCCATATGTTTCAAACTCTCCAAGGGAGGCATTCCTCAATTATAGGGATCTTAATATAGGTGCCAATCTTCCAAGTAATGCAACGAGCATGGACATCGCTCGAATTTATGGGAGCAAGTATTTCCGAGGTAATTTCGAAAGATTAATGAGTGTGAAATTCAAGGTTGATCCTGAGAACTTCTTCAGAAATGAACAGAGTATACCACCTCATTCCCCTTAATTAGTTGGAAAATGAATGTTTATGTAAAGCTTAAGAGGGAAATTATTTTATCATACAATAGGAGACAGTTTACTCATGTTACCAAATATTGAAATTTGTACTATTCTTATTGTTTTTTCTTCCTTTTTTTTGTTTTTTTTTTTATAAATGGTGAGTTCCATCACTTGTTAAGTTATTATGTCTATGGCATGAAAGATAATACCTCATAAAAAATGAGAAAAGATAAGCCTGTTAATATAAATATAAAATAGGTTGAAAGTTGCGTTTATAGAAGAATATATGATTGTGAATCATGGTACTTATTATTTACAATGAGAAGAGAGGTATCTTTGAAATTTTGTAATCTAACGATTTTAATTTGTAAGTACATTATACATTTATAAAAATGATCTATTTCGATCTAACGGACATTAGGTGACGTGTCAAATTTTTATTTGACACCAGTAACCCACATACACACATATATATTTCTCAAGTCATTTGAAATAACTTTATCTTTGGCCATACAAAAATTATGTGAATTTGTTTATTTATTTCCTAATATTAATTGATTTACCTTTGAATGATTGTGATTTTCTTTTTCTCTCTCTTTCTTTAATATCATTAATCCATCTTTGTACGGTTATGATTTAGTTACCGAAGATAAAGTTATCTCAAGTGACTTGAGAAACGATAAGTCATATATATATATAGGGGTAGGATCCTTTGACACCAATGTCAAATTTCAAGGTTGACACCTCATCTGAAAGTCGTTAGATTAAAAAAATATAAATGATGTCATATACTTACAAATCAAGGTCATTGATCTATTTTGATCTAACGGCTCTCAGATATAGTGTCAAACGTGAAATTTGACACTGGTGACAAAGGATCCTACCTCACACACACAAACACATATATATATATGGGATAGATTATTCTACCTACTCTTATTTTGTCTACCTCTCCAAACACCGTTAGATTATAATCTCATCCAATGATGGAGATTTGCAGAATAAAATAAATCTTTTTTCCCTTCCTTTCTCCTCACTGCCTACCACACTCTTTATCTCTCGTCTCCTTTTTCTCTATCGATTTGCGTAATTTATATTTGAATCTAAATCCATACAATAATTAATAGTATGATAGTTCTGTTGGATGAGTATAATTTTCAAAATTTCTTGAATCTGATATAATTGAACACGGCAGAAACCACAAAAAAAAAAAATGAAAACCACGAATAATCCCTTCATTTGAATTAATCAACGATTACTGTAATATTTATACTTTGCGGTTGAAATTTGAAATCGAATCAACTTATCTCCTCCTTCTTATCTTGTTTTTCACCTTGAAGTGGAAAAGGATCTCTACTCTCTCTATTGTTACGCCCAACAACAGGCCTACCTGGTTCCATAACATAAGGAATTTGAGATTGTTTCTTCTTAACACCCCATTTAAATTTTATGTAAATGCTCATAACAATGGCTGGGTTGGATGAATTGAGAAAAAAACTTGCACTTCTTTTTATGCTAAAGCGCCGTTAAAAAGAGAGAAAGAGTGAGCGGCAGTGGGAAAGAGAAAAGGATAAAATAGTTTATTTTATATCATAAATCCCCACTGTTGAATTAGATTGTAATCTAACGATATTGAAAGGGGTAGGCAAACTAAAGGTAGACAGAATAACCTATATATATATTTATATATATATACGAAAGGGATCTTTTGACTCCGTTTTAAGACTTAGAAGTCTTACTCCCTATCCTAATTGTTAATTTTCGTTCATTCAACAGTTATAATTAATTGAGAGTAAGACTTCTAACCGGAGTTAAAAGATATCTCCTTATATATGTGTGTGTGTGTGTGTGTGTGTGTGTGTGTGTGCATGTATAAAGAACCAATTTAACCCAAAAGGGTCAGTTATGAACCAATTTAACCCAAAAGGGTTAGTTAGTCGGTGAGGTTACATTACTGGTTTTATATACATCTAATATGCCCCCTCACACGAGAGCCCACTGGGCTTGAAGGGTATACAATTCACAAGTTGAAGGGTATACAATGCACAGGCCCACCTACCTGCGCACAGAAATTTCACAAAAGAAAGTGGGGGTGGTGAGGATCGAACTCATGACATGAGGCTTTAATATCATTTAAAGAACCAATTCAACCCAAAAATTTAAAGAACCAATTCAACCCAAAAGTTTAAGCTATTGGGTGAGGCTACATTAATAATTATATATATATAGGGCTTATCATTTCTCAAGCTGCTGCAGATAACTTTATCTCCGGCTACTAAATCATAATCGTACAAAGATGGATCAATGGTGATAACGGAAGAGAGAGAAAAATAGAATCATAACCATTCAAAAGTGAATCAATTAATCTAAGGAAATAAATAAACAAAACGACGTAGTTTTAGGGTGGCCGGAAATAAACTTATCTCAAGTTGCCGGAGAAATATTTTTTCCGTATATATGTGTGTGTGTGTGTGTGTGTGTGTCGGGAGGGTTCTTTTGACTCCAGAGTAAGACTTTTACTCCTCATCTTAGTCGTTAATGGACATAAATCAATGGTTGTTATTTGTAATGTAATTAATAATTAATTAATTAATATTACTTCCTAAACTTTAATTGTTGGATGGACGGAAATCAAAGGTTGAGATGAGGAGTAAGACTTATAAGTCTTACTCTGAAGTCAAATGATCTCTCTCCTATATATATATATAGGGAAAAACATTTCTCCGGTAACTTGAGATAAGTTTATCTTCGGCCACCCTGAAACTACGTCATTTTGTTTATTTATTTCCTTATATTAATTGATTCACCTTTGAATGGTTATGATTCCCTTTTCTCTTTCTTCCTTCATTACCATTGATCCATCTTTGTACGGTTATGATTTATTAGCCGGAGATAAAATTATCTCCGGCAGCTTGAGAAATGATAAGCCTATATATATATATATATATATATATATATATATATATATATATATATATATATATATTATATATATATATATATATATATAGGAAGATTATATTTACAAACTTTTTGTTTATAAACTATACTATGTACTCCCGAAAGTACACTAGGTTATACTAAGGGTGTGCATGACAATCTTCTCGGAATCAATTCTTTTTTAATTTCTGTTCCCTGGAACAGAAACGGATAGGAAACTCGTTTGGTAAAATCGGTTTATTTTTTTGTTCCCGGGATGAACTGGTTTAATTTTTGTGCTGGGGAACAGAAAAAAGAATTAAAAAATTTCTGTTTTTTTGTTCCCGAGCACAGAATGAGAAACATTTATCTCTTTCAATCACTCTCCACCTCTACCATCAACACCACCACCACCATCATCCCGACATAACTGCCGTCACCATCATCGCTGCCGCCATCGTACCACTTGTAACAGCCCCAAACCCTGTAGCAGGATATTGTCCGCTTTGCCCCGCGCACAAGCACCGTCGAGCTCACGGTTTTACATTTCGGGTTACTCCCAAAAGGCCTCCTACAAGGAAAGGTATCTACACCCTTATATAAAGCATGCTTCGTTCCCCTCTCCAACCGATGTGGGACATTACACCACTAGTGTCGTCATCACCACCCCTCACCACCACGATGCCACCGCCATTATTACCACCACCTCCACCCATCAATACCACCATGCCACCGTCACCACCGCCACCATCACCGTCACCACTACCGCCACCAACCACCACCTCCATCATCGCAATCACTGCCATCACCGCCACCATTGCCATCACATGCCACTGCCACCACCCTCATCGCCATTACTACCACCACCACGACGCCACCACTACCATCACCTCCATTGTCACTAACCACCACTACCATTGCTGCAACCACTACCGTCACCACCACTGTCGCCGCCGCCGCCGCCGCTACCAACCACCACCACCATCCTCACAGTCATTACTGTCACCACCACCACCATCGCCACCATTACACCACCTCCGCCACTACCATCACCACGACATCGCCACCACTACCACCACCACCGCCACCATCACCACCCCCACTGTCACCTACCACCATCGCCGCAACCACTGCCACCACCACCACCATGATGCCCTCACAACCACCACCACCATGCCACTGCTACCATTGTTGCCGCCACCAACCACCACACCCACCACCATTGTCGCAGCCACTGCCGTCACCTCCACCACCACCATCCCCACCACTACCATCGCCGCTGCCACCATTACCACCACCATCGTCGCAGCCACTACAGTCACAACCACCACCACTACCGTACTGTCCCCGCCGCGGCCGCCGCACAACCACACCATATGGAAAGGAAAATGATGATCCGAAATTTTTTTATATTTAATAGGAATTATTTTTTATTATATTATTTGTTGTGTTATCAAACACAATTCTCATTCTTAGAATAAAAATAGAACATGTTATCAAACACATTTTTTTTTCTCAGAAACTGTTTCAAGGCACAGAAATAGAAAAGAATTGTTTCTTTTCAGAAACAGTGCTAAGGAATAGAATGGTTGTCATGCACACTCTAAGTACTTCCGGGAGTACATAGTGTAATTTGCAAAAATTTATTAAAAAAAATTGTAAAAATTTTATATATATTTCTCAAGTTGCTTGAGATATATTTATCTCCGTCTACCCAAAAACTATGTCGTTTTATTTATTTATTTTCTTATATTAATTGATTCACCTTTGAATGGTTATGACTCCTTTTTTTCTCTCTCTTCCTTTATCACCATTGATTCATCTTTATATGATTATGATTTAATAACAGGAAATAAAGTTATCTCAAACTACTATATATATAATGGGTTTTATAAGAGTTATGTTGTAGAAAAAGTGATTGTGTAATGTTATAGAGATTCGTTTTGCGTGCTGTAATTTCTTTTTTTCTTTTTTCTTCAAAAAATGTGGGCCCCACAAAATGTTGTATGTGTGTAAAAAAATTTGTTGTGTCATATTAAATGACAAATGCAAATCCCATATATAATTTTGATGGTCACTTATGCAAGTATATCTTAAGTACTCCCATCTTTTAGTAAATTTAATAAAAGGTAATAAAACCAACTTTCATTTTATCCATCATTTTATAGTTTTTAACACCTACATCCCACCTTTAGGGAAGAATATACTCTCGTAGTACAAAAAATATGCTCCTGGCTCGGACAATGAGTTAGAGGGAAAATAAACATGAAAGTCGATTTGGATGAATTAATTTTTTTTTCTTACAAAATTAGAAATAAAATAAGGGAAAAAGAATTCTTATGTTGTAGGAGAGCTCTCTTCTCATGTTAGTGAGAGTTCGTTTTGTGTGTAATAATTTTTTTTGTTTTATTTATTTTTTATGTGTGGGTCCCACCATGAATTTGAGTGTGTGGGAGATTTTCTCCTCTCCAATAACATGAGAAAAGCATTGCCCATAAAATAATATAGACATTTTTTTTTGTCTTTCATGGAAAGTGATTATGCTGAAAGTGTATATGGTCGGTCACAAATTTGGGTCATTGGATTAAAAGTTTGACTACAATTCAAGCAATCGAAATGAATAAAATAATTCTTAAAAATATTTTTATGAAAATAACTTCATATCAAAAATATTTATAAAATATTAAATAAATACATAGTATAAAAAAATACGTCAAATGAAAAAACCACTCTTTGATGTAATCAAATCAGTAGTAAAGATAGTTTATCGATTGGATAATGCAATGAAGTATAAAAAATAAAAAATATAGTTCAAGAGAGCACATGGTTTACTGATAGAGAATGCACTTTACCAAAGCAGTTGTATATCCAATATTCAAATTCAATAACACTAACTAATTAAAGGGAAACAATTTCATGTGAATTGATTCACATTTTTGGTGGTTTATTTTCTAAATAAAAATTATGAGAAATGAATCTTCTTATATAGATTTTACGTAAACGCATAAAATTAGATCTCCAGTTTTGACAAAACTCTTGTTTATTGGAGTTATAATATTTAACTAATGTTTCTTGGTACAATAATATTTTATTTTATAATTTCATTAAACAATTGAACAAAAAAAAATTAAATCGGCACTATAGAATTTTGGGGTAGTCACTTTTCAAATTTTACTTAACAACTACCCTAAAGCTCACAATTTATCTTACAATAATACATCTATTGACATTCTAACCAAAGACAAAACAAAACTGGCACAAAAAAATCACTTATTCATAAAAGATGTCAACATTTAGCTTGATTAAATTTTGCAATTCTAATATAATTTTAAGGTTAAAAATAACCAATTATAAAAACTTGTATGCAATTATATTATTTCAAATGTTATAAAATGAAACATTGTAAAAAAATATTTTAAAAAATGTATATTCTAAATGTAAACACATTTAAAATCAAGTAAAATTGAAATTAAAAAATAAATTAATTTAATTAGAGCAATAAATGATAATACTAATTGTGTAGTGATAATTTTGTCAGTGAAATTTTTGAATATAACGTACTAGGTAAACAGAGACAAACAGACTCATAATATTTTTTGAATTGAGGATTAAGGTTGTAGTTCATTAAAAAGAATATTGTTATTATCAAATGTTACACCATATCTTATGTTTTCCGCCAATCAACGGTTATCATTTATTATGAATTAATAATTAATTAATGAGTTTGATTTGTAAAAATAATAACGCAGAAATCAAAGGTTAAAATATGATAGTAACATTATTTGGTAATAACAATATCCTATCCCATATTTTATTTTATAAAAAATGTTGCTAATTGTAATTTATAAGTGAAGTCTTTTGAAGAGTTTATAAAAAAAAAAAAAAAAAAAGTCTTTTGAAGAATATAAAGTCAAAACTTATCCAAAAAATTCAAAACAAACGTTACTTTCAGGTTTATTAACTATATATTTAATATTATTTGCAGTTATTTCTGGCTAATTTTATTAATATAACAAATGATAATTATATAGACATGGAAAAATGCAAAGGACAACTAATGCCGCGTTTATCATTACGTTATTTTCTGGGAAACTGAAAGACTATGGAAGAATGACTAGAAACATAAAATAATAAAGAAGTATACTTATAAATTGTCAAACAAATTGATATTATTTATTTTTTAAAAAAATTAACACTGCATGTTTCAGTTTTCCAACTAATAGGTGGATCTAACAGGTATACTCTGTTCATATCTGAAGAAATTGTCAGGATCAACCCTGGATTTCACAGACACTAATCTATCAAAATTATCTTTAAAAAACTTGCTTCCATAAATTCGAGCTATGTCCATTCTTGTTGAATTACTTGGATGATTGCCACCGATATCAATATCCCTATAATTGAGGAATGCTTCCCTAGGTGAGTCCGAGACATATGGGGTCATAAATTCATAAAATGACCTCAAAAACTCCATTTTATGATCAGCATCCGCATCTTCAGTCCAAAATACCATATACTGAATCAAGAACAAGTTCCCTGCTCTATGAGGAAATGGAGTTGCTGATGGTGAAATCTCAGCCATCTTTCCTCCATAAGGATTCCATTGCATTAACATATTATCATCTTTAATCATCAATTTCCAAATGGATTCCAAAGCATCCTTTGGAATGGGCTTCTTCACATAATCTGACTTGCTTTTAGAATTGGAAGAACCAGGGTCCTTGGGCTTAGTTATCAAAGTTTCAATTGGTGTACCATTTGGAAGACCAACCCAATAAAGAGTGGAATTGACCCAAGGCATTTGAATGCAGTCACTTTGCTTCAAACCCAATTCAGGGAAACTCTCATTCACCAAAGGCAATAGCCTATCAATTTGTCCCAAGAATTGCCCAATGAAAGAAACTTCCACTGTCTTTTTATCACCTTTAGTGACCACTTGTGGCTGCACTCTTACGAAAAGATCTTCATGTAGTTTTGTTCCAATTTGTTGCCATTTGTAAACAACATCAGTTGCACCTTCTTCCACAGTTTTCTTCACAGTGAACACAGTCACTTGTGGAGGCACAGAAACCAATTTGATCTTCCATGAAAGAATGACACCAAAACTAGCCCCACCACCTCCTCTTATAGCCCAAAATAGATATTCTCCCATTGACTTTCTGTCAAGAATTTTACCGTTGGCATCAACCAATGTTGCATCAATGATATTATCCACAGAAAGACCATATTTTCTCATCAGATTCCCATAGCCACCACCAGAAAAGTGACCACCAGCACCCAGAGTAATGCATACCCCAGCTGGGAAAGCATGGACTTGGCTTTTCTGTGCAATTTGATAGTAAACTTGACCAAGTGTTGCTCCAGCTTGAACCAATGTTGTTCCATTTTCTATGTTCACATCAACTGAATTGAGATTAAACATGTCAAGCACAACAAATGGAACATCTGATATAAATGAAAAGCCTTCATAGTCATGGCCACCACTTCGGATTCTGATCTGAATGCCATGAGGCTTGGCACATATAACTGTTGCCTGGACATGACTTTCATCCATAGCAGTTATAATAGCCAGAGGTTTTGGTCTTGTTGCTGTTTTGAACCTCTTGTTCTGTATATGCATATTCAAGATAGATGAGAAAGAAGGGTTGTCTGGAGTGTAAATGGCTTTAGAGATTGGGTTTGAAGATTGAGAATGGTTTGGAAGACAAGAGAGAAAATTTTCAAGGGGTGATTGTGAATATGCCTGTAAAACAGACAGGACTATGGTTAGAGTTGTGAGGAGTAAAGACATTGCTCTGAACGTTTCCATGGTAGTGTGGTATACCTATGTGACTTTGCTGTGTTGATGTTAGTGCATTGCATTCTATATATACTGTACCTCTTGTCTTGTTATGGAAATATCTAACATACAGAACGCGCATATTGTAGAAGGCTCAAGGACAATAGAAAAAAGAAATTAAGGTTAAAAAAAAAAAAACATCAATCAAGGATATTAATTGTATGGACATTCTTTCTCTTATATTTTCTGTGCACACACATCACAACTTTTTTGGCAAATGTCTTTATTATTAATGTACAATAATCTGCTACTCTCAAAATTATCTAATCCGTAAATACTGTTATATTTACTATCCACATATATCACTATTTTTTTTTTTTTTTTTTGCAAATATCGTTATTATTAGTGTACATACATCACTACTTTTTTGGTAAATGTCGTTATTATTAGTGTACAATAATCTGCTGTCCTTAAAATCATCTAATCTATAAATACTTGAGAGAGAGATTAGATCTAATATAAACTTAGTAATCTCTAACTAGATGCCTCTGTCCCTCCTATTTTTTCTTATACGAGGATCTTCACATTTTAATTTTCCAAAAAAAAAAACTTAATATTCTTTATGACAAAGTAAAACTCTTATAAAATATTTAATAAAGAAAGAAAAATGTTAAAGTCAATTATTTCAATGAAGAGAGAGATAGCATTAAATGAAAAAATATATATAAAATAAACATATTGATTAACTTTTTTTTTTCTTTTTTAGATTTGAAATTAAAGTCAACGCTAGTTAGGTTTTTAAAAATTTGAAATACCAATATAATAATATTATTTGATTATTAACATTTCATTGAAGATCATCTCGTATTTATTCATGATCCAGTCAACCTCAATTAACAAGGGAAGTAGATTATAAATTACCTCATATCTTTATTGAGAAAGAATGTCGTATAGCTAATTGAGAAATAATTTGATATATTTTATTACCAGAGATATATGTTACCTTGTTAAAAAAAGGAAAAAAATAAGAAGCAACGTTTCTTTTGAATTTTTTGAAATGAATTTTGACTTTATATTTTTCAAAAGACTTTAATAGTATATTTCAGTCGTTTCTTCTTAATGACTGCAACCGTAATTCCTCAGTTTCAATTTGATATTAAGACTCAGTCTCCGTCTAGCTAATGGGATATAATAAAAAAAATTTAATGACAAATTTATTACTGCATAATGGTTACTATCATTTATTGCTCAAATCAATTAATTATGAATATATAACTTTATTGTAACAGTAAAATGAATATAATTGACTTTTTATGAATATATTAATTTCAATAACAGTATTTAAATCTTATCAAAGATCGTCATGTACTCATTCATGATCTAACCTCATATATTAAAAAATAAATTAATTCCGAGAATTTACTTATGTGATAATATTAGACCAAGACAA
The DNA here is from genome assembly GCF_033153095.1 of Gastrolobium bilobum. Taxonomy (NCBI): domain Eukaryota; kingdom Viridiplantae; phylum Streptophyta; class Magnoliopsida; order Fabales; family Fabaceae; genus Gastrolobium; species Gastrolobium bilobum. Next base: position 93,273 of record NW_026895146.1, on the reverse strand, counting down.
ATGAATATGAAAAAGAACATAGATTCAAATTATGCCGAGACCAGATTCACCAGGTTAGAATTAATTAAAAAAACAAAATAATAAATTATGAATTACTTCACATTTTTAAAAAACTCATATTTTTAATAATTAAAAGTACTTAAGTGTTAGATATTAAATATGTAATTTAATATAATATATAATATTATTGCATAATATAAGTTTTTTATGTACGAATATCATGCGATATATTATTTCTAGGATTACTTTTTTCTTAAAAAAAATACATATTTCAGAATTTTTTTCTTTTATAAGTATCAACTTTTCTCCTCTTTTAAATTGAATAGTCATAAATTTTAAGATTTTATCTAAAATTTTCATGTAGTCCTATAAAGTCACGGGATGCATAGTAGCAATTTAAATGAGTCGTCATTGACATTTAGAGTTGTAAAGCAAAAGAAAAAAAATTACATATATAAACAATGGCGGACGTATATACGTGCAAGTGTATGCAATTGCACACATAAATTTTTTAGAAAATAAAAAGAATAAAATATATTTTGAGTCATCAACAAAAATTATGGGACCAATTTAATCTCTTAAAAAAAAAGTCATCTCGTGATTTCTCTAAATTTCAAAATTGACCCATATTAGTCCTTTTGAAGGACTAATGTGGGTCTTTTTGAATTTCAGAAGGATCACGAGACGACTTTGTTTTTCTAAGGGATTAAATTAGGGTTCATAATTTTTGTTGAGGACCCAAAATGTTCTATTGTAATAGTTTAGTTGACTCTTGATTACTTTTTTTTATGTTAAGTTAAAATTTTCTTTTTTTTTCTGTTTATATTCTTTTGTATTTTAATAATTTAAAAAAAATTTCCTTTATTCTTTTATTTTAAGTGTGCAGACATAAATAAAAAATTTTAGGTCCGCTATTGTATATAAATATTATTCATATAAAAATAAACTAAATGTAACATACATTAATCTCATACAAAAAGGATAATATAACTTTCCAGCATGAAAAAAATGACAACATAGTTTGAATATCTTTCATAAGAGTATAACGCAAATACCTTTATACTAATATGAAACAATTATTGCATGTTTTTTACCAGAGTATTTCATAATAAAGTCTCATTAATTGAGGAAGAATACAAGGCCGTATGGATGGATTTTTATTCTCTAAAAAATTGTCTTTTTTAAAATGAATATGCTTTTCATTTTATGTATGTGTTTGGACGTAATTTTGAAAAAAGCTAAAGTTAGATAAAAAGCCAAAATCATGTTTTTTTTTTAAGCCAAGATTTCTTATTTTTTTAAAATAAAATCAAAACTCTGATTTTTATTTAAAGTACTTTTTTAATATAAATCTTAATGCAAAATAGCTCTGGATTACAAAAAGATTTTTTAACAAATATGGTGAATAAAAGGTGTTTTGTTCATCCAAAAATGCCCATAATATATATTATTACTAGAGAAACTCATTTATTTGTTAGGAAAGAAACAACAAAGTAACGTTTCTTTTGAATTTTCCAGAACACATTTTGACTTTGTAGTTTACCAAAGACTTTGATATAAATTTCAGTTAATACGTTGAAAAAGGAAAAAACAAATTTAATTGATAATATAAAATAGGGTTCGCTTTTTCTGCAGTTACTGCAGATAAGTTATCTGCAGTAAGCTCAATACGACGTCATTTTGGGACAGAAATCATGGTGTTTTTATAATTTGAATTTATTTTAGGGTTATAAAAGCCTTTATACTTATAATTTTTTAAGATTTCAATACCAAAATGACGTCGTTTTGGGAATAAATGCAGATAACTTATCTGCATTAACTGCAGAAATATTTTCCCCTATAAAATAGTTTATACTAGTTCAAACCTCGCTAATCGATGTGAGGACTTTGTTGGTGGGTGTTATGTAATCTCTCCTGAAAATTCTTAAAGAAGTTGGGGGACTTTTCTGACCCTGACCTGGTGTGGGATATCGGTATCTAATCTCACTTAATTTTTTCTAAAAAAAAATTACTATATATTAAGATCGGATTTAAATTCAATATAAATTCCAATATATACTGCTCAAAAAATTGTTGAATAATTAATATCTATACTACTTGATCTTAAATATGTTATTTAGCATGTAAATGTTGTTTAATAATGTTTTAAAACATTTTATTTTATAATATTTGAGATAATATAATTTCATACGATTTTTTTATAAATGGCCAATTATTTAACCTAAAAACCTATATCAAATTGTTAAAATTAAGTCAAATTATATGTTGATATTTATTATAGACAGATGGACTGGGCCTCGTGAAAGACTCATTTCTCACTTTCACTATAGAACAAAATATTCACATCAACTAATATTTTTGTTTCTCTCCTAATATCAACTCCCCATGATTTGCAACATGATTTTCCCACGTATGACTCACGCACTTACCTACAGAATTATTAATACCATCTACGAGCTCATTTTGGGTGCACTGAAAGTACCAACTCTTTTACCCAAAAAGAAAAAATATGATATAGGGGTAGAAATAATCATAAAAATATAGGTAATATAAAAAGAGTTGAGTTATATTGACAAATTTTTTTTTTTAACAAATTTACAAACTACATTATATCTGACCGGTAATACTTTACTCAAGAGTGTATTACTGATCAGACATAATATAATTTGTAAGAGTTTGTAAATAAAAAATTTGTAAATATAACATTTATCGTATAAAAATATTTCTTTTTGTTATATTTATAAGTAGATGATCTACTAAGTATTTGATACAATGGGAGTGTCAAAAATATTTTCCACATGCACAAATATTCTGGGAATATTACACTTCCTCCTATGTATTATGTATACCATGTCATGACTCGCTAGAAAAGATGTTTGACCACTCTACGTACTATTAATTGCACTCGGGCATATTCCCACACTTAGCACTTGGCAAGTGAGATACATCATGCTTTCTCCATTGTACATGCGGTAAAATCCATCACACTCTCCCTAAACCGATCATTGAAGAGTCATGGTTTATTTTGTGCCAGTCACTCATGCTCGGTTAACACACAGACCGATCAATCTCTCATCCTGGAGCATCCCCACGTACACCTATACTCCCATACAATGTTCAATATCATAAACGTCGATATCTTTTTTTTCTTTTGGAGATGAAAAAAAAATTAAACTTTTTGTGGTCCATCCATTATTTTTTTTCTCTCCTTGTATTTTTCCTCTCTCCCAAAATGTAGTCTATGCAATTGCAAATTTTTTTCCTGTAACAGCACCAATGCATTCCCCTTTTTTGAAATAGAAAACGACAGGGTAATTTGAACATCTCCACAAAAAACATAAGGAGAAGTTATATTTATTATCTTTTTTTCTTATAATCTCTTACTACCAAATCTTAATTGTTTATTTTTGTCAATCTAATGGTTATAATTTATTTATAATTAATAATTAATTAATAAGTATGACCCAATAAATTACAACCGTTAGATTGACGGAAATCAACAGTTAAGATTTAGTAGTAAGAGGTAGTAATTATAACCTCTCCAAAAACATAATGTAATTATTTTTATCTTTCTTAGCAAAGATTGCTTTGTGAAATAATTATTGTGTTTTTATTTTTCAAATTATAAACAAATAAAAATATCAAAATACCCTTTCATTAATTTTTCTAACTCCTAAAACAACGTAGTTTCGGGACATGACATAATTTTATGTCATATGACATAACAAATAATATATCGTATATATATAGGGTGCGCTTTCTGCAGTTACTGCAGATAAGTTATCTGCAGTAAGCCCAATAAAACGTCATTTTAGGGCAGAAATCATGGTATTTTTGTAATTTTAATTTATTTCAGGATTATTATAGTCTTTATAATTATAATTCTTTAATCTTTTTTTTTTTTATAACAATTCTTTAATCTTTCAATTCCAAAATGATGTTGTTCTGAAAGTAAATGCAGATAACTTATCTGCATTAACTGCAGAAATATTTCTCTGATATATATATATATATATATATGGAGAGAGAGAGACGTGTGAGTGCCCGTGTGTGGGGGCAGTATCCTTTGACACCGGTGTCAAACTAAAAAATTTGATACCAAATTTTCACCATTGATTTTCGTGAATCTAACGATTATAATTTATTAAGTCGCGCTTATTAATTAAATATTAATTACTAATAAATTTTAATAGTTAGATTGACGAAATTCGACGATTAAGATTTTGTGTCAAACTTTTTTTGCTTGACAACAAATCTTAACCTTTCATTTTTGGGAATCTAACTGTTGTAATTTATTGGGTCACACTTATTAATTAATTAGTAATTTTCAACAAATTATAATCGTCGAATTGAAAAAAACTAATATTTAGAATTTGCTGTGAAATTAAAAAGTTTGATACCGGTGTCAAATGATCTTGTCCCTTAATAAGCATGTGATACCGTTGATCTGCCTTGATCTAACGATTCTGAGATGAGGTGTCAAGTTTTTCATTTGACACTGATATCAAAGGATCTTTATATATATATATATATATATATATATATATATATATATAGGGTGAGGATCATTTTACACCAGTGTAAGTTACACTCTTAATCTTATCTATTGATTCCACTTATATCTAAGAGCTCAAATTTTTTAATAACTTGAACCATTGGATACAAGTGGATCAATGGTCAAGATTGAGTGTAAGACTTCTAACTCTTACACCGGTGTAAGAATATCCTGCCCCATATATATATATATATATATCGTTTCTCAAGTCACTTGCGATAACCTTATCTTCGGTCACCCCAAAACTAACGTCGTTGTGGGTGTTAGGAGAACTAATGAAGGGAGTTTTGGTAAAATTCATATAATAAATAAATAAATCGAAATACCAATACACCCTTCATTAATTCTTCTAACACCACAAAACACCCTTCATTAATTCTCCTAACACCCAAAACGACGAAGTTTTGGGATGGCTGGAGACATAGTTATCTCAAGTAACTTGAGAAATATTTCTCTTTTTCTCTCTCTCTATATATATTTATATATATATATATATAGGGTCAGGATCATTTTACACCAGTGTAAGTTACACTCTTAATCTTGTCCGTTAATTCCACTTATATCTAAGGGCTGAATTTTTTTAGTAATGTGAGCCATTGGATACAAGTGGATCAATGGTCAAGATTGAGTGTAAGACTTCTAACTCTTACACCGGTGTAAGAATATCCTGCCCCATATATATATATATATAGGGACAAAATATTTTAACACCGGTGTAAAAATAATAAGTTTTACATCAAATCTCGATCATTGATTTGATTGCATCTAACAGTTCAAATATCTAATAAATCAGGACCGTTAGATATAAATAAGATCACCGATCAAGATGGAGAATGTAACTTATACCAGTGTAGAATGATCACTATATATATATATATGGGATTTTCTGCTCTCATTTTGTTGGAGAGAGTATATCCTAATACACAAAGTTGTAGTGTCCAACACTAAAAAAAAAAAAAAAAAATGGCAGCACAATTATCGAAGTGTCAATGACATAAGATAGTAGTCTCCTATAACACAAGACTACTATTTTCCTATATATATATATATATATATAGGGTTAGGATTATTTTACACTAGTTTAATTACACTTTCAATCTTGTCCGCTGATCCCACTTATATCTAAGGGTTCAAATTTTTTAGTAATGTGAGCTATTGGATACAAGTATATCAATAGTCAAGATTGAGTGTGAGACTTATAACTCTTACACCGGTGTAAGAATATCATACCGCATATATATATATATATATATATATATATATATATATATATATATCCAGAAAAATAAACATCTCCAGAAAAAAAAATTATTTCAACCCCCCTCTTTTTCTCTACTCGGACTAGTCTTCATTTCAAGCGAATCGGCCTACCTTCTATAGAGGACCTATTTCTTTATTTTAAATTCTATCCCACAGGGAGTCAATTTAAGACTTTAGACTTCTGTTCAATGATTTCAGTGTCAGATTCTCACAATCTAACATGACAAGAACGGAATCACGCTCTATAGGATTTGAACCTACGACATCGAGTTTGGGAGACCCATGTTCTACCGAACTAAATCATCAATAAAAGAACCATTATGATGAGACTCTATCCATTTATGACGTGTCAAAATCTGTGGCTACGTGTCTCTTAGTTAGTTAGAGGTATTAGTAAGTCAGTTACGTGTTGATCAATTCTGTTAAGGAGTTAGTTTCTGAGTCTTTACATTAGTTGTTGTATATATATATATAGACACAATACCTATTCGAGAGGTATGGCTTTTCATTCAAAATTCTCTCTTTTATGTTCTTAACATCCACTGCAATTGTACAACATGGACGAACACACTTGCAAGTAGGAGTTGGTTGCAATGCTTCTAATTCATCCCACAGAATCTTGAGACGAGTAAAGTAGTCAGATACTGAGCTATCTGTTTGATGCAGACGATGAATATCATTCTGCAAGTCTGATATTCTAAAGATATCAGATTGGGAGAACCTCTCCTTGAGATCCTTCCATACATCATATGCCTTATCCATCCATAGAATGGATTGGGATATCGAACTTGTAATCGAACGATGCAGCCAAGAGAGCACCATTGTATTGCATCTCTCCCAGACTCCAAAACGCGGATCTGTTGTATCTGGAGCCAAAATCGTACCATTCACAAACGATACTTTGTTCTTCGAAATTAGAGCCATTGTCATTGCCCTGACCCATCCATGGTAATTCTTTCCGTTCATCAAGTTTGACACAAGAACAAGTGATGGATTTTCACTTGGATGAAGATAATAGGGACTTCCTGGATCTAACAGATCAATTAGATTTGTGTTCATAGCATTACCTTCTCTATGTGGATGAATGCTTTCTGTTTCCTTCTCCATATTAAGTACGGAACTCTGATTCGCCGTCTTGCTTACAGAGAAAAGTGGATCGATCTATCAGTAATCAACCGATTCAACATGCATGCAAATAAAGAAAAACCTCATAGATCTATCAGCAGCGGAACAATTCAATACGCATGCAAAGGAAAAAGGAATCAAACAGATCTAATAACAACAAATTGAATCAATATACAAGTAAAGAAAGAAGAAATTGACAGCGTATATCAGAGCTCCGCTAAGAGCTCTGATACCATAATACGATGGAGAAAATGGAAAGCAGAGCTGAAAGAAGAATTCATACTCAGAAGAATCAAAAAATGTATTGAGAGAATTTTGAATGAAAAGCCATACCTCTCGAATAGGTATTGTGTCTATATATATATATACAGCAACTAATGTAAAGACTCAGAAACTAACTCCTTAACAGAATTGATCAACACGTAACTGACTTACTAATACCTCTAACTAACTAAGAGACACGTAGCCACAGATTTTGACACGTCATAAATGGATAGAGTCTCATCATAATACGATGGAGAAAATGGAAAGCAGAGCTGAAAGAAGAATTCATACTCAGAAGAATCAAAAAATGTATTGAGAGAATTTTGAATGAAAAGCCATACCTCTCGAATAGGTATTGTGTCTATATATATATATACAGCAACTAATGTAAAGACTCAGAAACTAACTCCTTAACAGAATTGATCAACACGTAACTGACTTACTAATACCTCTAACTAACTAAGAGACACGTAGCCACAGATTTTGACACGTCATAAATGGATAGAGTCTCATCACCCTCCCTCAAGTTGGAAGATGAATATCATGAAATCCCAACTTGACCAGAAAATCACAGAAAGGTGCAGGGTGTAGTGCCTTCGTAAAGATATCTGCTAGCTGTTGGGTGGTCGAAACTGGGAGGAGATGGATCAAACCAGATTGAATCTTCTCTCTTGTGACATGACAGTCCAACTCGATATGCTTGCTGCGCTCATGAAAGGTGGGATTGTGTGCTAGGTGAATGGCTGCTTGATTGTCACAATAAACCATGGAAGGTTGTGTTATTGGGACTTGCAAGTCATGAAGCAAATACATGATCCATTGAATTTCACACGTAGCAGCAGCAAGAGCACGGTACTCCGATTCAGCAGAGGAACGACTCACAGTTGTTTGCTTCTTAGATTTCCAAGACACAAGGGAAGATCCAAGAAAAATGCAAAAAGCTGTGGTAGATCTTCTGGTGTCTGGGCATGTTGCCCAATCTGCATCAGCAAATGCAGAAAGGACCAATGGATTATCAGAAGGAAAAAATAATCCTTTAGCTGGTGATCCTTTGAGGTATTTAAGAACTCTACAGGCTGCATCAAAGTGAATTTGCATGGGATTGGCCACAAACTGGCTCAATTGCTGTACAGCAAATGCAATATCTGGCCTTGTGTTGGTGAGATAAAGAAGTCTCCCAACCAATCGCCTATACTGTGCTGGCTCAGGAAAGGCTGGTCCCTGATTCTGGCTAAGTCGAAGACCAGGTTGCATGGGGGTGGAAACTGGTTTTGTACCAAGTAGCCCACTTTCATTGAGGAGCTCCAATACATACTTTCGTTGATTTAAAACCAGACCTTTAATGGAACGAGCTATTTCAAGACCAAGGAAAAATTTCATAGGACCAAGGTCTTTGATTTGAAACAGATTATCCAAATGACTTTTGACCACTTTTATCTCATTGAAATCATTCCCTGTTAAAACCATATCGTCTACATAGACAAGAAGGGCAGTAAAAGACTTGCCATCAGCTTTTATGAAAAGGGAATGATCAGAGGAAGATTGTAGATATCCAAGGGAACATAATTCCATAGTCAAACGAGCATTCCATTGCCTACTAGCTTGTTTAAGGCCATATAAGGACTTGTTCAGCTTGCAGACCTTCTGTTTTCCAGCTGCAGCAACACCTTGTGGGATGGACATGTACACTTCCTCAGATAAATCACCATGCAAGAATGCATTGTTGATGTCTAGCTGTTCTAAGTGCCACTGACGAGCCACAGCTATTGTAAGCAATAAACGAATTGTAGTAAGTTTTGCAACCGGGGAAAAGGTCTCAAAGTAGTCAACCCCTTCCATTTGATTGTACCCCTTAGCAACCAGACGCGCCTTGTACCTTGCAATGGTTCCATCGGGGTTATGTTTTATTTTATAAACCCATTTGGAACCAATAGGACGTTTGCCTTTCGGTAAGTCTACTATCTCCCAAGTTCTGTTGCGGTTGAGAGCTTCTAATTCTTCTGTCATGGCTGTTATCCATTCAGGAAACTGAGCTGCCTGTTTGTAAGTTGTTGGCTCAATAAATGAGCTAATATTATGGCAAAAAGAAGCATACTCCCTCGAGCATTTTGCATAAGAGACAACAGATGACAGAGGGTGAGAAGTGGAAGAATTAGACAACATATTAATAGAAATACTGTAATGAAAGGAACATAGGAGTTTGTCGTTAGGTATTTGACCAAATAGGATCCTCCAATTCCTATAGAACCTATCACTAAAATACCCCTAGGGGGTATGGCTAAGGAGAGCTAAAAGAGTTTCCCATGAGATGAGAAATGAAGACAATTAACCCGACATCGGGTTTGTGAATAAGTGATTGTCTAATAATGAGCAATAAATATATGTAGATATGTACAGGAGAATCCTTTGACACCAGTGTCAAACTTTGAAATTTGACACCAAATCCTAACCGTTGATTTTTGTCAATCAATGGTTATCATTTATTGTGAATTAATAATTACTTAATAAGTTTGATTTCCAATAAAAGATAACCATTGATTGGCAAAAATCAACGGTTAGGATTTGGTGTCAAATTTCAAAGTTTGACACCAGTGTCAAAAGATCATATCCCACACACACGCACATATATAGAGAAAGGTTATGCTTATATCCTATTTTCGTTTACAACCTCTTACAATCATATTTTAACCATTGATTTTTGCCAATCAATGGTTATCTTTTATTGCGAATTAATAATTAATGAGTTTGATTGCGAAAATAATAACCGTTGATTGGCAGAAATCAATGGTTAAGATATGATTGTAAGAGGTTATAAACAAAAATAGGTTGTAAGTATAACCTTCTTTATATATTGGAGTGCACGTGCATAATTGATTTCAACTTTAGTTACTTCTTAAAAGTATGATTTTACCATCATGTTCAGTTTTATTTGTATTTTATGTCTTGATTTAGTCTGCTATAGACAAACGTTGTTAATGTATCATTATTCTTGGATATTTCACATTTGACCCCCTCTTCAACTTTTGTTTTGCTCATGATTATTGAGCAGAATTACTTCAACCCAAAACCTTAAGGTGTTGGATAATTCTTTATATTATTCTCTAACATATTCCCTCGTGCAAGAGCCTTTTAAGCTTGAACTGTGTATATTGCACATGGCCAATTTTTTTAATTTTTACTTGTGCGTATTTAATTTCACTTGGAAGTGGGAGGCAGTGAGGATTGAACTTATGATCTTACGGTCAAGCTCTGATATCATGTGAAGAACCATTTCAACTTTAAATCTTAAGGTGTTGGGTAAAAACCTTTTTAATGGTTTATATTATTTTCTAACAATTACCAATGAAGAACAAACATACATGTTTCTTCACATGAATCATAACCATTGAGACTGAGATTGTAACATATCGAGCGCTGACGAGGACGTGGAGTGATGGCCGGTGCGAAAGGGCACGATGCGAAAGGTCACAAACATGGAGCGATTCCTAGCAGGCTTCCATCGGGGTACATGAATAACTCGAATTGACACTCGAAAGAGAGAGATTCCAAAAACTGTGAAGGTATGAGACTACAGTTGGAGATAGCTTATAAGAATTAATTTGTACTACCTATACTAAAAAGATGCATTTACTTTTTGATAGCCCATAACAAAAGAACTTCATATTTAAGCGTGCTTGACTTAGAGCAATTCTGAGATAGGTGACCCTCTAGGAAGTTTTCAATGAGGTGCGTGAGCAAGGACAAAACACATCAGTCATTAATCTTCAAAGCGGTCAAGCATTACAGAAATTAAGAAAACAAAAGAAAGTGAAAAGACATAAAAAAATTCGTCAAACTAGGAATGGGCCTCACTTTCATTTGCGTTTAGAACGTTAGTTTTTTATATGATTTGATCCTCTTATTTGATATGTATGATCGTGTAACAGTAATTTTTTTCATCTATCCATTAATTTTAAGCGCCATTTTGAAAAAGAAACGTAAGGATATTTTGTTGGAATTTTAGCATAATTTTTTCACTTATCAATTATTATTTAAATAAAAAATTAATAACAATAAATAATTTAAAAATGTTCTTATCTGACAGTTTCGTTATAAGATTTTCCATTTCATTTTTCTATTTGTTAAGTTTCATCACTAAATTCAATTTCATTTTAGCGGCAACAATTCATCCCGAATCTTCTTCCTTTTTTTAAGTCGTGAATCTGGGTTTGTTTCTCGACTCAATTATTTTGATTTTTACGTCCATTTATTTTCTACTATTTGTTGATTTTCCAGCGAGTTTTCTTTTCTTTTCTTTTTTAAAAAAAATTTTGAGGTTATTTTTTACATTAGTTGATAAATGGAGTTTGATTTTTGGGTATTTAAAATTGGAGAGAAAAGAGTGTTAACATCAGAGTTGATTTTCCCGCAAATTTTCATTTAAAAAAATAAAAACTCGACTCAGAGTATTTAAAAAAAATAAACTCATCTCAGTCTCATTGCATTTTCCCAATTTTGTGATTATGTGTGATCAATATTCAATAAGCGCAAACCTTGGTTTTTGATTTCTAAAATTGGAGGGAAAAATGTTTTATCTATGAACTTTTTAGCGCACATGCATGCACACACATATACACACAATTGAATCGTTTTTTTTTTTTTAAAAAAAGAACACATAAAAAAAATCCCTTTTTATTTTGTTTACTAATTAAGTTTTTAACATCTTTAATTAAATTGAATTGATTTATCAACACTTCTAATATCAAAACCATGATTGAAGACGCGACAATTCTTAACCATGTCATGACACAATATTTAATTTTTTTCATCTCTCCATCAATTGTAAGCGCCATCTTGAAAAAGTAACGTAAGGATATTTTGTTTGAATTTTAGCATAATTTTCTCACTTATCAATTATTATTTAAACAAAAAATTAATAACAAAGTAATTTAAAAACGTTTTTGTCTGACATTTTCGTGATAACACTTCCCAGATTATTCATCCATTTGTTCAGTTTCATTATTAAATTCAATTTCATTTTAGCGGCAACAATCCCTCCCGAATCTTTTTTTTAAGTCATGAATCTGAGTTTATTTCTTGACTCATTTATTCTGAGTTTTAAGTCCATTTTCTTTTTACTATTTGTTGATTTTCCTGCGAATATCTCATTTAATTTTTTAAATTTTGGGATTATTTTTTACATTAGTTGTTAACAGAGCTTGATCTTTGGGTATTTAAAATTGGAGGGAAAAGAGTGTTAACTCCAAAGTTGATTTTCCCACCAATTTTCTTTGCAAAAAATTTAAAAATTCGACTCAGTCTCATTGAATTTTCCCAATTTTGTGATTCTGTGTGACCAATAAGCCCAGAGCCTGGTTTTTTGGTTCTGAAATTGGAGGGAAAATGTCATATCTACGAAATTTTTAGCGCGCTTGTATTTAGGTCAATTGAAGATATGGAATTAGGGTTTGAGGGTAATAGTTACATTCGAGCACTGGGAAGGAAGAGGATTCAGGTTTACAACAATGTCGAAGATTCTCCTTTCGCTCAAGAGCTTTTGAAGCGTGAGAATGTCTTTGAACTATAAAATGTCTAGACTTGAGACCCTTCCTATGGACATTCTGGTGAGTATGGCAATTTTAAACTTTGATTTTGATGCTCAATGAGTTTTCGTTTCTGATCGTGTAATATATGTGTATTCTGAAATTTATGTTTTTCCTTTTAATATGAATTGCAGATAAGGGTGTTGTGTGGTGTGGAACATGAAGATTTGGAGCAGCTTTTTCGTGTCTCGAGAACGATTAGGGAAGCAGTAAGTCTCAAAGAGTAGCATTGTTCATTGTGATTCACTTTTGTTTCAATTGATTGTTCTTATTTGGTTAACTGTTTGTTGGGTTTTGCTATTTCAGTCTAAGATGGCTAAAGAGATGCATTTTGAGTATAGTACGCCAAAGAAGAAAATTTTTGCTTTTTTACAACCCATTGATTTCGATGATGCAAGTGGGTTTCAGGAGATTGAAGCCCCGAATGCACCGTTGATAAAATCTAAGACAAGACTGAGGAGTGGTAGGAATCAGGCTAGCATCACTG